>NW_006921862.1:4588824-4589679 GCF_000298275.1 Orycteropus afer afer
ATGGGCCACCAAGTCACCATGAGGCCTGAGCTGCCCATCATAAACTGGGTGTTGTCTGACCCACAGAGTCATAAAGTTGGACGTGCACAGCAGCATTCCATCATTAAATGGAAATGGTATATCAGAGATTGGGCTCAAGCAGGACCTGACGGCACAAGTAAGTTGCATGAGGAAGTGGCCCAAATGCCTATGGTCTGCACTTCAGTCACATTACCTTCCCTGTCCCACTCTGCACCTAAGGCCTCATGGGGAGTTCCTTATGATCAGTAGACTGAGGAAGAGAAAGCTCGTGCCTGGTTTACAGATGGTTTTGCACGATATGCAGGCACCACTTGAAAGTGGACAGCAGCAGCACTGCAGCCCCTTTCTGGGACTTCCTTAAAGGACAGCTGTGAAGGAAAATCCTCCCAATGGGCAGAACTTCGGGGCATGCATATGGCTGTTCACTTTGCATGGAACAAGAAATGGCCAGATGTGTGATTATATACAGATTCATGGGCTGTGGCTAACGGCTTAACTGGATGGTCTGGGACTTGGAAGGAGCATGATTGGAAGATTGGTGATAAGGATTTATGGGGAAGAGGCATGTGGATAGATCTCTCTGAATTGGCCAAAGGAGTAAAGATATTTGTGTCTCATGTGAATGCCCACCAAAAAGTGACCTCGGCAGAGGAGGGCTTTAACAATCAGGTGGATAGGATGGCATGTTCAGTGGAAACCAGCAGTCCTTTTTCCCCAGTTACTCCTGTCATTACTCAATGGGCTCATGGACAAAGTGGCCATGGTGGCAGGGATGGAGGTTATGCATGGGCACAGCAACATGGACTCCCACTTACCAAGGCTGATTTGGCTACC
>NW_006921862.1:4590719-4605490 GCF_000298275.1 Orycteropus afer afer
CTGAGGTGCTTGCTGAGGGCAAGGGAAATACAGAATGGGTGGTGGAAGAAGGTAGTTCTGAATATCAGCCAAGACCACGTGATCAGCTGCAGAAACGAGGACTGTGATTGTTATATTTCTTCATTGTATATGTGCATCAAATATTTTTGTTTCCTTCTGTTATGAGCTGTGAAATGTAAATAAGGTTAAAGCATTTTGGTTGTATGTGTGTTAACGTATCATGTTAGGCACAAATATGACTCTGTAATTGTCCTTATTTAGAGATTATAGATTGTTAAGAAGATGTGTACAACTGCCAAGTTGACAAGGTGTGGACTGTGATAGTTGGAGCTGTGTGTCAACTTGGCTGGACCCCAGTTCTGTGTGGTTGTTCCCATGATGGGATCAGATGACTGTGTTCTGAGTGGTCAATCTGCCCAAGGAGAATTTCCCTAGGGGTGTGGCCTGCTTCCAGGATATCCAGGGACATCCTGGGAAGAGAGACATTCTTGGAGGAATTGGGACCCTGGTGTGCTGACTATATAACCTTCCGTGAGTGAGTAGCCCACCACTCAGCCTGAAGATCCTGGATTGGTCTTTTGTTGGAGTCAACAACCAGTGTACTGCCTGCCAGCCTTGCATTTCTCGGCCCCCTGTGCTTGTGGAAGCTAAGGATGCCGCCAGCCCGACGTTTCCTCCAGGGACTTTGGACTTGCCGGCTTCTATATGTTTATGAGCCATTTTCCTAAGATAAATTTTTTTTTTTCTCTCTCTATGTATATATACACTTTGCTGGTTTTTGTGTTTCTCTAGAGAACCTAATCTAACACATCTTCCTATTGTTGATTTCTTATTTTGTAGCATTTTGACCTGAGAAAATGCTTTACAGTATTTGAATATTTTTAAATTTATTGAGGCTTGCTTTGTTGGCTAACACATGGTCAATCCTGAAGAATGTTACATGTGTGCTGGAAAAGAATGTATATTGTGCTGTTGTTAGGTGAAGTGCTCTGTAGATGTCTGTAAGGTCAAGTTGGTTGATAGTATTGTTTAGTTCTTTTGTATCTTTGTTAAGTTTCTTTCCAGTTTTGTCTTTGATTGAAAGTGATGTATTAAAGTCTACTACTATTACTCTGGAATCATCTGTTTGTATTATCAATTCTGTTAAAGTCTGCTTTATGTATTTTGGGGCTTTTTCATTGGTACATAGATATTTATTATGGTTATGTCTTCTTATTCAAGTGATCCTTTAATCATTATATAATGTCCCTTCTTTGCCTCTTTGGGTCATTTTTGTCTCAAAGTCTATTTTATCAGAAATTAGTATCACCACTCCTCCTCTCTTTGGTTGCCATTGCATGATATATCTTTTCCAAACTTTTGACTTTTAGTCTATTTTTGTCTTTGTGTCTAAGGTGAAGTTTTTGTAGGCAGCATATTGATGGATCACGTTTTCTTATCCAGTCTGGAACTCTCTACCTCTTGAGTGGTGCATTTAATCCATTTATATTCAATGTAATTATGGAAAAATATGAAATTTGTTGATGTCATTTTTTTTGTGGTGTTGCTGATTTCTTTGTTCTATATGATTTTCTGTTCTGAGCTCATTTTGTTTATGAGTCATATAATCATCTCTTTCATTGCTATTGTTTTAGTATTTGCTAAGTATTTGTGCTTGTCCTCTTTTTTATTTTGATGGGAAGGTTTATTTTTTTTCTTTGTGGTTACCCTGTAATTTATACTTTTCTTCCCAAATTTAGTACAGTCTGTTCTATCTTACAGTTGTCTTGACATCCTCACCATTTAGAAGTTCTGTAACTACACTATTTATTCCTCTTTTTGGTTTGTAGTTGTCCTCATTTACCAATTGATGTCTCTGCTTCCCTGTTTACAGTCTTGTAAGCATATTTTACTTTGGATACTTCTATAACTCAGTGGTCTCTTGGTTATGTTGTCATGTGTGTTAATCATCATTTGTTGTTTGCTGTTGTTGGTTCTCTATCTGAAGGACTACCTTTAGCATCTTTTGTAAAGTTGGTCTGGCAAAGCCAGTTATCTTATAGTCACATTTCAGACTGAAATGTCATTATTCAAAATATAAACACATCTAAATGAATTTAGTTAGTATTCCAAACTTCAAAATAAAGTCACATCAGCTAATTGAAAACATGTTATGAATTATTGTTTGAATTTCTCAAAGCATCTCTACTCCCAGTAAGTGACAAAAAGTTAAGTGAAGCAAAATGTTTCTATCTTAGCATATGTACATATAAGGAGCTCTGATGGTATAGTGGTTAAGGCATTTGGCTGCTAACCAAAAAGTTGGGGGTTCAAACTCACCAACCACTCTGTGGGAAGAAAGATCGAGCATTATGTTTCCATAAAGGTTTACAGCCTTGTAAACCCAAAGGGGGTCACTATGAGGCAGAATCAACTCTGTGGCAGTGAGTTTTATTTATTTATTTATAGACATATATGATTCATATATATATATATATATATATATATAAAATTACACATATTCTATCACACATATATATATAATCTATATTTTTACAGTAGTTTGAACATTCTTTTATATTCTAATGAGCAAATTCACTTGACAAGAATGTGCACAAGGTGTCCACCTCCTGCTAAGGCAAGATTATGTGGTAATTACTATGAATTAGAGCATCGTTTGCTTTTAGTACATCTTTGGAGCTAACTGAAGGTATCCAAGGACATGTGGTACTCAGATGTCAGAAGCTCTTGATTCTGCTGTTAACTCTTCCACTAGCAAGTGATAAGATCTTAATCAAGTAGATGAACTGTCTATGCCTCTCACTTCTTAATTATAAAATAAAGTTGTTGGATTACAATTTCATCTCAAGTTTTATTTTAAATCAGCATTCTGTAACTTTATGATGTGTCATCAGTAGTTTCAAAGAAATTACTGTATATTTCTTGAAACAATAATTCATGGAAAAATTATACACAGAATGGTGTATATTTTCCAAAATTAATTAAGGTGCATTGAATTCTAATACCAGTTGTTGTTAGTGTTCAGCAGTATAACAGTTGAAAATATCTAACTTTGCTCAATGATTACGATGTGCTAAGTACTCAGCTATATGTGTTACATGGCCATTTTACATCCATTCTTATGGGATAGATATCATTCTCATTATTCTCATTTTAGATAAGAAAACTGAGAAAAGAGATGACATGTACATTATTTACAGTCATTCAGCCAGTATGTACTAGAACCTAGGTAGACTGTCTTCAGATTCTATGGTCTTTAGCCCTTTAATACAACCTTACAGTATGTTAGTATCTGTGGCATTTTATTATTTTCTCATGTATTTTGTGAATATTCATGCCAGGGTTATATCTAAAATATTTAATAAAAGTATATTTTATGTTTTCAATGTGCCCTAAGATTTATTAAATATTATCATATTCTTTGGGAGCTCTGGTGGGATAGTGCTTGTGGCATTTGACTGCTAACCAGAAGGCTGGCAATTCAAACCTACCAACCACTCTCCAGAAGGAAGGTTGGTCAATCTACTTCTGTAGTGATAACACAATGCAATGCAACCACTACCGTGGAGTCAGATCCAACTCATAGCAACCCCTCCTTGGGTTTCCGAGGCGGTATCTCTACGGAAGTCGATCGCCCAATCTTCCTTCCGAGGAGTGGCTAGTGGGTTTGAACTGCCAGCCTTCTGGTTAGCTGTCAAATACCTTAGGCACTATGCCACCAGAGCTCCTTCTGTAGTGATACCACCTTGGAAACCTAAGGAAGCATCACTATTAGTTGCATGTGACTCTACTGCAGTGATTTTGGTTTTGATCATATTCTTCAAGTCTTTAGATGACAAATCCTAGAAGATAAACAGAATGGTTATTTTATCATTCTTTTTAATACAAGACAACAGAATCAAAGAAATATGTCTTTGAACTAGGTCCCAATCTTTAAGATTGTATCTACTGTTGCCTGTCTCTTGTACTACTTTTAATATAGACACAATATTCAGTGAAGATGAAAAACACATAAACATAAAATCAATAATAGAATCATATAATTACATTTCTCAGTAGGTAGTACATTTGAGTTGTGGTACAATCTCCAGTCAAGTAAAAACAAATTATATTTTCTCTCTTGATTTCAGAGATTAAATCATATCTCTGTTGATTATCTTAAGAGACATGCCAATGTGATCAGCTGATTATGATAATGTAATAGTGCTTATGTATTTTGTTTTCTCATTATCTCTCTCTATATACAATGGAAAACTTATCCTACAAAGGATATTTAGTGATTACTAAGTTGTGAAGTCAAGCAAGTATGTTACAGGCAATAGCTATACAATATTTAAATGAAAAGTTAAGGAAAGTTGAATGGATTTGTCAATCACTGGAATGAAATGATTGAGACAAAGCCACAGATCTCAGAGCCCCTGTTGAACAGCCCTATCATTACAGATGGAAGAAAACAAAAGCTCTTGCTGTGGTAAGTGACCAGAATATTCCAGAATAAGTATTTCAGCCACCCAGCCTCTTTCTCATTTACCCTCTTCTAGCAGTAAGATCATCATTTATTTAGTCATTTATTTAAGGCTCACAATGTATAAGTCACCATGCTGGCAGTAAGGGCTTCAAAGTCATGAAAATACAATCATTGCCCTAGAAGATTATCTAGTTACCATAGAAGGCAATCAGACAAGACAGGGAAGTCAGAAGGGCCCAGGAAAGATTTCTTCAAAATGATAAAATTGATAACTCCACTGCTGTTGGGTAGATTCCAGCTCATAGTGAGTCTATAGGACAAAGTAGAAGTGCCCCAAAGGGTTTCCAAGGCTGTAAATCTTTCTGTAAGACTGCCTCATCTTTCCTCCATAGAGTGGCTTACAGGTTCCAACCACTGACTTTTTGAATAGCAGCCTAGTACTTTATCCACTATGGAACCATGGCTTCTTGACAAAATTAATAGAATAATGAATGTGTTTAAATGTATTGAGAGGGAGGGCACTTACTTACATTGGAAGAGCTTGTGTCTGAATTATAAAAAATATAAAAACATTTTTTAACAAATAAAAACTAAAGCAATTAATAGTGCCAGGGGAAAGAAAATATTATTCAGAAAAAGAAAGATAATTACTGTCCTCCGTGGCACAGGATTTACATTATAATTTCTAATTATTTATATTATAACTTGATTGTACACATGAGGAACCTTTACATAGATCAGGAGGATGTTGTTCTAACAGAACACTATTTGCATTATAATTTATATTACAATATAATATATAATTTACAACTATTTATAACACCTATCCAAAATGGCAAAATAAATATATGAGGCAGAATGATGAAGATATGGAAGTATATGTTTGTATAATATGGAGAATTACAATCCTATAAAACAAATATTAAGCCTTATGTAATGAGATTTTAGTAAAGCATTTTTTGGCAAGTATTTCCCTACTGAATATGTGCAGTACAATCGTTGTTGTTGTTAGGTGCTGTTGAATCATCTCTGACTAATAGTGACCCTATTCACAGCAGAACAAAACACTGCCTGGTCTTGTGGACCTCTTCTAGCCAATAGGCCAGGTAGCTGTCATCCAAATTTCTTGGAATAGATAAGTAAGTGCCTCTAGTATGGTAGACATAAATTTAGGACATAAATAATTTGTTTGTTGAAACATCTCAATGGGTAGTCTGTCAGTTCCTGAAGTCTTGTTTTTCGCCAATTCCTTCAGTGAAGGTTTATCTTCCTGCCTTCAATACCATTGGTTCTTGATCATATGCTACTACCTGATATAGATTAACAATGAGCAATTCTTTTTTGTATGGTAAGTCTGTGTATTCTTCCCTTTTTCTTTTGATGTTTCCTGCATCATTCAATATTTTGCCCATAGAATCTTTCAGCATTGAAGCTTGAGGCTTGAATTTTTCATTCAGTTCTTTCTGCTTCAGAAATGCCAGATGTGTTCTTCCCTTTAGGTTTTCTGACTCCAGGTCTTTGCACATTTCATTATAATAATTGACTTTGTCTTCTCGAACTGCTCTTTGAAACCTTCTGTTCAGCTCTTTTATCCTGTTATTTCTTCTTCTACTCATTTATCTATCTATCCATTTATTTATTTCCCCTAGGAGAATCTTTTTGTTTCCTGGGAGCCCGGTTTTATGGTTTTAAGTTTGTTGTATTGTATTCATTGTTTTTTAGTATTCTATATTGGAGAGTTTTAATAATAGTCTACCACAATGCTGCAAATGGAAGTCTGACTTACCTGTTTTAAAATATGCAAACAATTAAAAAATCAATGAATAAACAAATTCTACTGCTTGAAGATGGATTTGAGGACTAGAAAGTGTAATGGAAACCTAGATAGAACTCATGTCAAAACTCTTTTTGACCTATTTGTAGATCTTTCCTACTCTGTTTTAGTATTTGAACCACAGAGTTAGTGTCACTATGGTTCTTCCAGACTATGCTTTTTCTTCAAACACAGACCTGCCTCTGTCTAGCTTGACCTATTCCCCTGTGCATGATACTTTTGGGAAACCTTATGTCCCAGTCCACTTTATTTGGTCTTCATCTTATTCTCCTACAATTTGTTTTTGTTTTTTACATATCTTGATAGAAAACTAAAAATAAAAGTTGATTTAAAAAATTGTACTTACTTGCTTGTGGTTGAGGATGAAATGATGTAAATCAAGAAGAAAATGTGAGTCTAGGTCCTATTTTTGATATTTAATTACTGTTTGACTCTGAGGTTATGATTTACATTCTCTATGCTCTAGTTGTAGGAGGTCTGGCAGCATAGTGCCTAAGGCACTTGACTGCTAACCAGAAGGCTGGAGATTCAAACCCACCAGCCATTCCTTGGAAGGAAGATTGGGCAATCTATTTCTGTAGAGATACTGCCTCAGAAACCCAAGGAGGGGTCGCTATGAGTCGGGTTGACTCTATAGCACATAACAACAACAACAACAATAATGCTCTAGTTGTATTATTTATGTCCTAAACTATTTCCTATCTGCTACAGAAGTCACATGAAATAACGTATATAAAAGTACTTTGAGAATTTTGGTGTGCGAAGTAACTGGAAGGTGGAGGTATTATTTACTAACACTTCAATTCAAGACATACAAATATAAAAGCAATTAGATAAACAAGACAACAAAACACGGTTCTTCCTTTCAAGGCACTCCATCTGCAGTGGAGATAAGATGTAAACCAACAATGGCCAAACCTGTGGCAAATGTGTGTTAGAGGTAGAGAGTGTAGTAAAGTGTGGGTAAAGAGTGAGGACTTGTCACACTTCCCTAATTAATTAGAAGGTGATGGAAGCTTTTACCAAGAAGTAAAACTACAGCAGAGTCCTTTTGCAAATAGAGGACTTCCCTAGATGGACATCACTGAAAAAAGCATTCTGAATTTAACAGGGATTTTTATGGGGAAAAGGTATCTTAAAACTAATGTCAAAAAATAAGATGCAGACCTACAAAATTAAAAAAAAAAAAAATGAGACCACAACTTTCTAGGCCAGAGAAGACATACCACTGAAAAACTTCAGAGTCATCTGCTGAGTGAGAGAAACCAAAAAAAAAACCAAACTGACGTTGAGTTGGATCTGACTCATAGCGGCCCCTCCTTGGGTTTCTGAGGTGGTATCATTGTGGAAGTAGATTGCCCAACCTTCCTTCCAAGGAGTGGTTGGTGGGTTTGAACCACCAGCCTTCTGGTTAGCAATCAAATGCCTTAGGTACTACACCACAGAGCTCTAAGTGAGAGAAGTCAGGGGTTTGTATATGTTGAAAGGAGGAGTTCACAATTACACTAAGCATGCAAAACTAGCACACTGGACAGGAGGATATAATGAGTCCATAAGTCTGTGCACGGGTGGTGAAAATAGTCCCATTTTTCATTTTTCAGGAAAGCATCTTCAATTAAGTCCTATAAGGATCTGGCATTAGGGTCACTCAAAGTTCAATGAAGCTTCAGTAGGTTAGAGCCAGTTGTAATAAAACACAACAGTCAATTTTGATATCTCCTAAGCAAGTGTTGCTGGAAGTGGAAAATTTTTATTTATACTGGCTTCAGGAAGATGCTGGGTGTAAAGGGACAGAAACCAGCCCCTAGACTCAGCCTTGCTACTTAGGAGGTGATCTGTGGATCAAAGCACAGGCATTTACCTGGGCACTTGTTGGAAATACAGAATCTCAGTTCTCACCTCAGTTCTACTGAATAAGAATCTGCATTTTAACAAGTTGTCCATATTTTTCATATACATATTAAATTAAAAAAAAAAAAAAAAACTTTAAGGTTTTTGAATAATGATCCTCCATCTTTGATGTGTGCCAGAATCCACTGGAAAGCTCGAGTCCCATAATCTCTGAAGGAGCGTAGGGCCTGGGCCTCTCTACTTTGACCAGTCCAGGAGATTCTGATACTAACCAGACTTGTGAAACTGCTGTCTCCTGTTCAGGGTCCATAAACCTGAAATCTGTAAAATGTGTAATCTCTAAGAATAAATCCCTGGTTGTATTACAGAATCAAAGCAGATGTAATGTTTTAATTGGAATTTACTCATTACAGTTGTAGACTCACCAGGACTTGTGACACCTAAAATACTGTCACCTGTAAACCTACTTGGAATATATAAATAATGTTTTTCCACAAGGAAGCTATAAGAAAAAAAAAATCAATAAGGAAAATATCTGTGAAAATATTCCAGTGAAAATAATCTTTTACTCAGAAAGAAAGAAATCCCCAATTCTTTGGAAATGATAGACAGAGGAGCTATGATAACTGTTCACTGAAGTTGAGAAAGGACTGTAGCTCAACTTATATTTAGGAAATTTCTCCATGTACCATAGATCAAGTCATTGCATTTCTTTGTATTTAACAAATCAAAAAAAACTTCCTCTCTCATTCAAACAACCAGATTTTAATTCTCATTTTTTAAAGGTACATTTGAGTGTGTCATACTTAAAATCCATTTTAATAAAAAAAATGGTAAGCTTCCTTCTTACCATGTCTTTCTAGTGCACCCTGATGTTGGTGTCGGGAAGAATGAAGTCATATGCTTTTAATAAACCCAAAATGCCAGCAAATATAGGAAATCATTTAGTTATTTCCTTTACTGAACCAAAATCCTTATATTTATTAGTCATTTAATTATGAGTTTTTAAAAAATGAAATAATGATGATGGAAAAACAATATTCATTAATAATTAGGGAAATGAGCAATGCACAAAATTCTCTAATAGGTCCAACCCTTTTGCTTCCTGTATGGCAAACATTTTTGAAGGAAATATGCTTTAATAAGATAAGAAGTTTCAGCAGAGGCATGTTTGTAACTTTTCCCGATCGAACGTAATACTGGTAACTGTTTTGAAAAATATTTTAGCTCATTATTTTAATATACTCTTTAGACTACAAAATCCTCAGCTTGATTTCCAAAGCATTGCATAATGGGATCCTCTATAACCAAACCCTTCACTTCACAGATGAGGAAGAATGAAGCCAGAGAACCAGACAGACTTATCTAGTGTTAGATTTGAGAGGGCAAAAAATAGTTCTCTTGACTTTTAATTCAAATAATAAATAATATGTACTACAAGAATATTTATTGTAATGTGAAACATAAAATCAATTATGATCTGTAATTCTGAAGGCAATTTAAAGTAGGTGTTGTTATTGTGAGGTGCTGTGGAGTCAGTTCCAACCCATCGTGACCCTATTTACCACAAGAAGAAACACTGCACAATTCTGCATAATTTTCACAGTCATTGCTATGTTTGAGCCTATTGTAGCCACGGTGTCAATCCATTGCTGTACTGCCAGGAGATTGGAGAGTGAGGGAAGGGAAGAGGCCAATGCATTTCTTCACCTCTCTCTTTGCCTAAGGCAACCTTTTTAGCTATACTTATATCTCTCTCGATTCCTGCCCCGCCTAATAGGCTCTCCAGATTTCCTCCAGATGAGCCCAGACTCTGTTAGGTGACCACATGACCAAAGTAGGTTGCTGTTATGTGCTGTTATGTGCCATCGAATCGTCTCTGACTCATAGCAACCTTATGTACAACAGAATGAAACACTGCCTGGTCCTGTGCCAGCCTCATTTTCCCTACTATACCTGAGTCCATAGCTGAAGCCACCCTGTCTATCCGTTTTATTGAGGGCCTTCCCCTCTTTTGTTGAGCCTCCACTTTACCAAGCATGACATCCTTCTCCAGACAATGGTCCCTTCTGACATGACAAGAGAAGGTGAGATGAAGTCTGGCCGTTCTCGCTTCCAAGGAGCATTTGGCTGCACTTCTTCCAGGACAGATCTGTTAGTCCTTCTAGCAGTCCACAGTACTTTAAGCATCCTTCACCAACACTGCAACTCTAAAGCATCAACTCTTCTTTGATCTTCCCTATTCATTGTCCAGCTCTCACATGCCCATGATGCGATTGAAAATACCATGGCTTGGGTTAGGTGCATCTTCAAGGAGATATCTTTGCTCTTCAGTGCATGAAAGAGGTCTTTGGCAGCAGACTTGCCCAGTGCAATACAATGTCTGATTTCCTGACTGCTGTTTCCATGAGTGTTCATTCTGGATCCAAGTACAATGAAATCTTTGACAAGTTCAATCTTTTCTCCATCTGTCATGATGGTGCTTATTGGATTTTTGCTTTCTTTATGTTGAGGTGTTATCCATACTGAAGACAGTAGTCTTTGATCTTCATCAATAAGTGCCTTAAATCCTCTTCACTTTCAGCAAGAAGTTTGTGTTATCTGCATATTACAGGTTATTAGAGTTCTTCCACCAGTCCTGATATCTCATTCCTCATACAGTCTAGCTTCTCAGATTATTTGCTTAGCATACAAATTGAGTAAGTGTGGTGAAATGATAAACCCTGACACGCACTCTTCCTGATTTTAAACCATGCAGTGTCCTCTTGTTTTGTTTGAATGATAGCCTCCTGGTCTATGTACAGGTTCCTCATGAGTACAATTAAGTTCTCTGAAATTCCCGTTCTTTGCAATGTTATCCGTATTTGTTATGATCCATACAATTAAATGCCTTGGCCTAGTCAATGAAACACAGGTAAACATCTTTCTGGTTTTCTTTTATCTCAGGGAAGATCTATCTGACATTAGCAATGATAACCTTTATTCCACATCCTTTTCTGAATCCCGCTTGAATTTCTGGAAGTTCCCTGTCAATATACTGCAGCAATTCATTTTTGAATTATCTTCAACAAAATTTTACTTGAATGTCATGTTAATGATATTGTTTGATAATTTCCACATCCTCTTGGATCACCTTTCTTTGAAATGGGTACCAATATCAATCTCTTCCAGAAAGTTGGCCAGGTAGCTGTCTTCCAAATTTCTTGGCATAAATGAGTAAGTGCCTGCAGAGCAGCATCCATTTATTGAAACATCTTAATGAGTATCCCATCAAGTCCTGGAACCTTGCCTTTGCCAATTCCTTCAGTGCAGCTTGGACTTCTTCCTTCTATACCATTGGTTCCTGATCATATGCTACCCCCTGAAATGGTTGAATGTCAACCAATTCTTTTTTGTTTGGTCACTGTATATTGCTTCCATTTTCTTTTGATGCTTCTTGCATCCTTCAATAGTTTGCCCACAGAATCATTCGCTATTGCTACTCGAGGCTTGAATTTTTTCTTCAGTTCATTCACCTTGAGAAATGCTGAGTATGTTCTTCCCTTTTTGTTTTCTAACTCTAGATATTTACATACTTCATTATAATTCTTTTTCTTTTCAAGTTGCCTTTTGAAATCTGTTGAGCTCTTTTTTCTTGTCATTTCTGCCATTCTGTTTAGCTACTTTCCATTAAAGAACAAGTTTCAGAGATCTCTTCTGACATCCATTTTGGTCTTTCCTTTCTTTCCTGTCTTTTAATGTCTGTTTGCTTTCTTCATGTATGCTGTTCATAGTATCATACCACAACTCATGTGGTTTTCAGTTATTGGTGTTCAAGAAAGGTAGATCACAGTAATTGGTGAAAAATGTAAACTGAACCAATTCTCTCTCAAATGCCATATAAAAAATTACAATGAAGTCTAAATTGGTTATAAAGGCTTTGGGGTCAGAATAATCATTCTGGAAAATCTGAGCAATCTTATATCTGAGGAAAATCTCCATGGCCTGGAAATGATGTAAAAAGAGAGATACCACTTCAAAAGTGAAATTTCATAGGTATTTTATGAAATCTTGGCTCCTGAAGGATACAAAGTTTCATTAGAGAGCTGTTTTATGTGAATATTAAAAATTTGGAATCAATTTAAATATTCAAATATAGTGCATTACATAAATAAATTATGTATCCACAATTGAATGTATGATTATTCATTGGAATAGTATTACCCATTAAAATAATGATGTAAAAGAATGCTTAAGATCATGGTAAGATGGTTACAATAAAATGTGTGGTTTAAAAGAAAGACATTAAGAACAATATGTTCTATTGCAAAATGGATGAATCTTGAAAACATTTGGGTGAAATAAGTCAGTCACAAAATGACAAATACGATATGATCATACCTGTATCAAATAGACAAATGTATATTAGTGGTTGCCAGGGGTAAGAGAAGTGGGAAGAAGGAGGAATTATTGCTTAAGGGGTACCAAGTCTCAGTTGATGGTGATGGAATGGTTTGGAAAAAAATAGTGGTGGTAGTTGCACAACAGCATGAATATAATCAATGTCATGGAATATTACATGTAAAAACATACTGAATTGGCAAGTATTTTGTTAAATGTATGTAATTTTTACCACAATGGAAGAATAAAAAAACAGTGTGTTCAGCATTATCTAAATTTCACCCCCATATATTCATATACATAGAAAGAAGGATAAAATGTTATATGTTAAAATGCTTACAGGAATTATCTCTGGGTGGTGGGATTAGTTCCCCCCCCACCCCCACAGGAGGTCTGATCTATTTGTTTTCTAAGCTCCGGGTTCCATAAAGTTGAACTTAAAGTATTCACTGGCCAGGACTCTAACCTCGACATTCTGGTGGAGATCTGCTTTTAGGCTCACTGAAGTGATAGATTCAGATAGTTTGCAAAATTCATGTCCATGTGGTTGTAAAACCAAGGTCCCCATTTCCTTTCTTGTTGTCTGGGAGTTGTTATTAGCTTTTGAAGCCTACAGTCTTTCTTGGCAGTAGCCCCCTTCCCTTTCAAAGGCAGCAATGATGGGTAAAGTTCCTCTCATGCTTCCCAGTTCTCCTGCTTTCTTTTCTTGACATCACCCTGACTGACTTCAGTTGGAAAAATGGATCTGTTTTTAAGGTTTTCCTTGATTAGATGGTATCCACATGGATAATCCAGGATAATGTTACTGGTTAGCAACCCTTAGTCCATTCTCGAAGTCCCTTCCTCCATTTAACCCAACATATATAACAGGATCCAGCAGAAAACAGAATTAGTACACTGGCTAATGTCATAACCTTTGGAGACAGATGTAATATATAGACCTTGTTTTCTAAATCTGCCACTCAATATATGTAAACTTTGGGAAAATTAACCCATCCAAGACTCAGTTTATTCATGTACAAAGTAGGGATAGTACATTGGCTAGTTATGAAGATTAAATGAGATAGTAAATAAAAAATGTGGTAAATTTCTCCATAAAGTTTAGACATTCTATTTTCATTGTTACTCTTGATATATTTTTGTATTTTCTGCAATGAACACATATTAGTAAAAATAAGAGAAGCAATATAAATTATTTTTTAAAAATGAGAAGTTTAATTACATTTATATGAGAATATCTGTTGGGAAATGTATATTTTTCCATCTTTAAATTGTAAAGATCTTAATTTTTGTTACACACTTCAGACTAAGGAAGTCTGAGCACAATCAACCTGTTCTTCAAGCTTGCAAACCAAGTCTAAGAAGAAATAGCACTGTGTACCTCTTGTGGCTAGATGTGGGAATTCCAGCTTGCACTTGATTTAGTTTAAAAAAGAAAGAAAGAAAGAAAGAAATTTGAGAAAGGACATGCCAATAAACCAGTAAAAGTCTCAGGTTCTTTTTTGTTTCACCTAGCCTTTTCTGCCACTTCTAAGAAAAGTTTGTAATCAACCTGCACTCGAAGCATGAGAATATGCAGATTGTCAAACATCAGAAGCAGTTTGGCTGATGGGTACCACAGAATACACCTCATAAGGTAGGCTTAGTGGTAGTCTGGTGACAAATATACACTGTGGGAGCTGTCTAATAAAGGGTGGTAGCTGATGCAGCATTCATTTGCCCAAGTATTACATGAGTTTAAAGTCTCTTATGTATTTCTTCACGTCATGAAAACTGTAGGAACTCATGTGGGAGTAACACCGAGCCAGAATCTGGTACAGATTTGCTGTTGGTACATTTTGATGGAATAGATGAACAGTTGTTCTTTTGGTCAGGAAGTTAACTTTCCATCTTTCATAGAAGGGTGGAGAAGAAAACTGCTTGGGTATCATTGTATAGAAGTCAGATGATGCCACTCCTTTGCTGAAAATGTCTAATGCCATACTACCTTTTTCAAAACAAAATTCAATGCCTTTAATATGGCCTACAAAGCCCTAGTCAGCCCCAGGGTTAAGGTGACGAGAGACAACTCAGGGACGCCCAAAGTAGCAGGTGGGAAGAACAGGAGAAAGGATATTAAAAGCCAGGAAGCCAGAGAGAAGAGCAATCAGCCGAAGGGATTAGGTGAGGAGAGGCAACTCAGGCCCGCCCAGAGTAGCAGGCCGGAAGAGCAGGAGAAAGGGGATAAAAGCCAGGAAC
>NW_006921862.1:4607965-4611935 GCF_000298275.1 Orycteropus afer afer
AAAGAGGGGGAGGCCTTCAACGAGATGGATTGACACGGTGGCTGCGATGATGGGCTCAAGTATAGCAGGGATTGTGGGGCTGGTGTGGGATCGGGCAGTGTTTCGTTCTGCTGTGCATGGGGTCGCTATGAGTCGGAAATGACTCCACGGCACTTAACAACAACAACAACAAAGCCCTTTGTGACCTGGTTCCTTATTAATCTGTGACTTTTCTTCTACCACTTACTCCTAGGCACATTCTAACTTTACCACAGAGGTTTTCAGATATTTCGCCTTCTTTAAAGCTTCTGTGTGTATGTTTTCTCTACCTAGAATGCCCTTAATCCAGGTGTTTGCATTTTCTGTTACCTCATTCAGAACTCTGAGAAAATGACCTCCACTGTGACCCCTTCTGAAATCACTACACAGGTGAATTTTTAATACACACACACATCAACCTACTTAAAAGAATTTTGGATCACTTAGCGATTACCTTTTACATAAATTCCCTAGAAGGGAAAGGCAAATAAAGAAAGGCTCCACATTTTTAGACTGAAATATATGAAAGTCTAAAACTTTTAGTTTAATTTGTTCTCCCTTATTAGTTTATTTATAATAACATAGTTTTTATAAAATCTTCTAATTGCAAGAAAGAAAAGTAAGTATACGCAATGATACAATCACATTGCTGCCCTTTAAAACAAAAAGCCTAGCATTAAAAGCCCAGCTGTGACTTCAACTACGGAAAAAGCATTCTGTGTCTGAGGTCACTGTGTGATGCAAATGGTTTGAGCTTGACTACTCATCTAAAGATCTATGGGTTGCACTGCAGAAGAAAGTAAAGATTACAGTCAAGAAAATTCTATGGAGGAATTATACCCTGTCATACATGGGTCACCATCAGTCAGAATCAGAAGCAACTCAATGGCAATGAATTTTTTTTTTTTTTAAATTTATTCGGTAGCTAAACCAATGAGATTTATTTGCTTTCATTAACAAGTAACCTTGACCCTCAATAAGTGTGATGGGGCAGAGATTTATGTTTTCAATGTATGATACTAACCTGTCAAAAAACACTTTATGAGCTCACCTTCTGCCTCACTAAACTCTCCTATTTGCAATCTTAGATCTGTAATCTCACAGTGATGTCCTTCTTAGTGAGAACATTTGCATTTTAATAGTGAATAACTTAGTGGGGAGAAGTTGAATAAAGAAGTGTTAGAGAGAGAGGAAGGCTGAATGTTGAAGAAGGATGCTGTACCAGGGAGGAGGGAGAGGGATCATCAAGCAGAGGAGATGAGAAAAGGATCAGATGATTCTGGAGGCTTCCTCCTGAGCAGCTCTTTTCTTTTTTTCTTTTAATTTTATTGTGATTTGGGTGAAAGTTTACCCAGCAATTTCATAATGCATTACAATTTCAGGTTACATTGCAATTTCAGCAATTTCCATACAGCAGTTCATACTCATTTTGGCTTATGACATTGCAATTTCTCACAATGTAACAGCTCTCTTCCCACTTCCTCCCCAAAGTTACCTCTTCCCTGTGTTCTTCCTTTCCATGCACCCCTGCGCTCAATAGCAGTCTCCTTGTGCATATATTGCCCTTTTATTCTTCCATGATTGGTCTCTCCAAGAGACATTATCTACCTAATGTAAATGTTCAGCCTGTATGCTGCTCTTTTATTTTGCTGGAAGTCACAGAAGTTCAATTCCAGACCTGAAGGGCAGTTAGGTACCACAGTCTCAGGGGTTTCACCAGGCTCTATCAGACCAGCAAGCCTGGTCTTTTCTTTTAATAATTTTGAGTTTTGTTCCCCATGGTTCTCCCACTCTATCCAGGATCTCCTACACAGATCCCCCTCTGAGTGGTTGACAGTGGTAGCCTGGCACCATCTAGTTCTTCTGGTCTCATGGTCATATAGACTGAGGATCACATGGTGTAGCAGTCACTTGGACTAATTGTTTCCATGCATCATTGGTTTTCTTCATTCTTCTTTGCTCTGGATGAAGAGAAACCCATCATTGCTTCTAGATGGCCACTTGCAAGCTTTTAAGATCCCAGTTGTTACTCACCAAAGTAGGATGTGGAACAAAGTTTTTGTGTAGTATGTTATGCCAATTGAGCTTGATGTCCCCTGTGACCATAGTCCTGAGCCCACAAGTCCAACTACTCACTCCCATTGGGTACCTGGCTGTGGCCAAGAAGTCACCACAAACTTGTCCTTGTCATCTCTATTATATACCTGGACATTCTTACAGAACATACAAACACGCTTGTAGAAACATCATCTGCCAACGCTTTACATGGTCATGGGCACACTCCTCCCTGCCCAGACATACCTGATTGTTTAGCCTGTCTACCCATCTATCCACCCATGTATCAAGTTTGCCATCATTGACAATGCAGTACTGCATGTTCAAAAGGGTTCACCTTTGCTATCTATACCTCCCATGCACCTCTCTGTGTCTTCCTCTTCCTCAATGCCATCTAATTGATCACTCGCCCTTTCCTTCACCCAAATCAATGCTTGTCTCTATCTATCTAGTAGGGTTCCCTCCCCTCCCCTTCCACCCTTGGTAACCAACAAAGAAAATTTCCTTCCATATATAAACCTTTCCTTGACTTTTCATAACAGAGCAATATAATATTTGACCTTCTGTGATTGACTTATTTCACTCAGCATAATGTTTTCCAAGTTCATCTACATTATGCGAAGTTTTACAGATTCTATGTTATTCTTTATGGTTGCATAGTATTCCATTGTCCATATGTACCATAGTTTGGTTGTCCATTTTTCTGTTGATAGGCACCTAGGTTGTTTCTATCTTTTTGCTATTGTAAATAGTGATGCGATGAACATGGGTGTGCGTATATCTGTTCTTGTTCTGCTTGTCACTTCTTTAGGATCTATACCTAGTAATGGGATTGCTGGGTCAAATGATATTTCTGATTCCAACATTTTAAGGAATCACCATACTGCTTTCCACAGTAGTTATATCATTTTAGAGTCCACCAGCAGTGCATGAGTCCCAATCTTTCCACATCCTTGCCAGCATTTTTTATTTTCTGTCTTGTTGAACTTTGTTATTATTGCTGGGGCAAGGTGGTATCTCATTGTTTTGATTTGCATCTCTCTAATGGCAAACGATCATGAACATTTCTTCATGTATTTTTGGCTGCCTGAAAATCCTCTTTGGTGAAGTGTCTATTCATGTCTTCTGCCCATTTTTTAGTTGGATTGTTTGTCTTTTTGTTGTTGAGGTGTTGGAGTTTTCTATAAATTTTAGAGAGAAGTCCCTTGTCAGATATGTTGTTGCTGAATATTTTTTCCCATCTGTAGATTCTCTCTTGACTCTTTTGAAGAAGTCTTTGGAAGCACATAAAATTTTAATTTTTAGAAGGTCCCATTCATCTAGCCTATCTTCTGCTGTTTGTACATATTGGATTGTGCTTGATAGCCTATTTATGCCATATATATATGTTGTAGTAGTTGTTGTTGTTGTTTTGTGCCGTTGAGTTGGACCCAACTCACAAAGACACCTCCTTGGGTTGCCGAGGTGGTATCACTACAGAAGTAGATTGCCCAACCTTCCTTCTGAGGAGTGGTTGGTGGGTTTGAACCTTCAGCCTTCTGGTTAGCAGTCAAGAGCCTTAGGCACTATGCTACCAGAAATTTGCCCCCAGTTTTTCCTTGAGGAACTTTATAGTTTTAGGTTTCACATTTAAGTCTTTGATCCATCTGAAGTTAGTTTTTGTGTGTCGTGTGAGGTATGGATCTTGTTTTATTTTTCTGCAAATGGATCTCCAGTTTTGCCAGCACCATTTGTTAAACAGACAATCTCTTCCCCATTTAATGGATTTTAGCCCTTTATCAAAGATCAGCTGACCAAAGGTCAATGGATCTATTTCTGGGATCTCAGTTGTATTCCCTTGGTCTATATGTCTGTCACTGCATCAGTACCAGGCAATTTTGATTACTGTAGCTGTATA
>NW_006921862.1:4613478-4628857 GCF_000298275.1 Orycteropus afer afer
TTCAATTTCTTCTTTTTTTATGGGTCTGTTCAACTTTTCCACCTCACTCTGTGTTAGTTTAGGTAAGTAGTGTGTTTCTAGAAATCTGTCCATTTCTTGTAGATTTTCAAATTTGTTGGAGTACAATTCTTCATTGTATCCTGATATTATCCTTTGTATTTCAGTTGGTTCTGTGGTGATGTCACCCAATTCATATCTTATTTGTGTTATTTGTATTCTTTCCCTCTTTTCCTTAGTTAAATTTGCTACTGGTTTGTCAATTTTATTACTCTTTTGAAAACACCAACTTCTAGTCTTGTTGATTTTTTTCTATTGCCTTTCTATTTTCTGTTTCATTGATTTCTGCTTGAATCTTTATTATTTCTTTTCTTCTGGTGACTGTAGGCTTTTTTTGCTGCTCTTTTTCTAATTTTTAGAGATGTTGGGTTAAGTTGTTGATTTTGGCTCTTTCTTCTTTTTTTATGTGTGCATTTATTGCTAAAAATTGGCCTCTGATCACTGTTTAGGCTGTGTCCCAAAGATTTTAGTATGTGTGTTTTCATTCTCATTTGATTCAAGGAATTTTTGAATTTCATTTTTTATTTTTTCTATTGCCCAGTTGTTTTTAAGAAAGGTGTTATTCAATTTCCATGTGTTTGCTTTTTCCATTTAATTCCTATTATTGATTTCTAATTTTATAACATTGTGATCTGAGAACATGCTATGCAGTACAACAATATTTTTTAATTTGTTAATGCTTGCTTTATGGCCTAACATATGGTCTATCCTGGATAATGTTCCATGTGTACTAGAAAACAATGTATAATGTGCTGTTATTGGGTGAAGTGCTCTGTAGATGTCTATAAGGTCAATTTGGTAGATTGTATGTATTGTTTAGTTCTTTTGCAACTTTGTTGAGTTTCTTTCCAGTTGTTCTATCTTTCATTGAAAATGTTGTATTCAAATCTCCTACTATGACTGTGGGGTCATCTATTTGTCTTTTCAATTCTGTTAAAGTCTGATTTTTGTATTTTGGGTCTGTAGATATTATTTTGGTTATGTTCTCTTGTTCAATTGATCCTGTAATCATTATATAATGTCCTTCCTTGTCTCATATGGTAGTTTTTATCTTAAAGTCAGTTTTATTAGAAATTAATATAGCCACTCCTACTCTTTGTTTATTGCCATTTTCTTGATATATCTTTTCTCAACCTTTCATTTTTAGTCTATTTTTGTCTTTGTACGTGTCTGATAGATAGAATATTGATGGGTTATGTTTTCTAATCCAGTCTGCAACTCTCCATCTCTTGAGTGGTGTATTTATCCCATTTACATTCAGTGTCATTATTGACAAGTAGGAATTTGTTGTTGTGTTTTGATCCTCTAGTGCTGCTCTAACAGCAATACCATGAGTATATGACTTTAACAAAAGGGATTAATTCTCTTACAGTTTAGGAGGCTAGAAGTCTGAGTTCAAAGTGCAAACTCTAGGGGCTGGGTAAAGGCCTCTCATGCTTATACTTCACCTCCACATCTTGCTGGACCTGGAGGTATCTCTTAACTCAAGCAGCAACTGGCTGCTGAGCCTGACAAACCCAAAGTCAAAGACTAAAATGGTGCAGTCCAAATATCATCAAACAATATGGCAGGCCACTAGTTCAAATCCAGGTACAGTCCCAGGATTGGTAGGCCACAGAGATGAAGACACAGACAAATGCAGGATCTAGTTGTGCCCATTATCTCAGAAAACTTTCTCACAGGTTCTTCTTATATATTGGAAGCAGATCACATTCCCAAGGCAGCTACTCAGCTGCTCACAGCAAATTCCACCACAGAGTTGATTACGATTCTCATCACGGGGAATAACTACATCTAGCTGCCCAGCTACTCAAAACCAGGTCCAGGCAAGTTGATATATAACCTTCACTACAACAAGGTGTAATCCATACTGCAGATTGTAGTCTTTCATCTTCATCAATATGTGCTTCAAGTCATCTTCACTTTCAGCAAGCAAGATTGCATCAACAAATCACATTTAGACAGTTAAATCTGGCTAATGTGCCTGTTCTGCCTGTGTCTGATAACATGACATGAGGATGTTATATTATAGGCCTTGAATCTCATTAATAAGGTGTTAGCTCAAAAGAAACATGAAAATGAAATAGTGAATACACTATTATGATTCAATATAACAGACATGAAAACTCATAATTTCAGTATAGTAACAAAAGTTCTAATAGAGTATTCTGAAAAAATACATGAAAAGGGAAATGTTTAGTTTGTTCTTAAAAGTAACATGAAGCTGAACCTTATCATCTTTACTAGACCAGCATTTTTTGAACTTCATAAAATTCATTAATAGATTATAAAATAAATTTGGTATGTTTGGTTGCAATTTATAAAAATTTAACTGAAATAGATGGGAAGCAGACTGCATCAGATATAGTAAGGCTATGTATTAATGCTTTAAATTATTATTATTTTTTTATGTGTGTGCTGTTAAAAGTATATCTTATTTTCAAAAATATTTCAAATTACTACAGAAAATTTGGTGTTCTTGAACCCCATGAACCTGAGGTACACAGAATATAGAGAATTTACTAACTTCAGTTGAGGGCAGTGGGGATGACATTTATTTTCACTAATTTGAGACTAAATTTTAGAATTTTTTTTTGGTCATGATTATAGAAAACAAAACAATATTATTAGCAGTACCAGTGACCATGAATAAATATGGTATTTTTATATCATATTATTTTTGCTGCAAATATTGCTTTATTGTTGTTTTTGTTATGTGCCACTCAGTCCGACATGACTCATAGCAACCCCTCCTTGGGCTTCTGAGGCAGTATCACTACGGAAGTAGATTGCCCCATCTTCCTTCTGAGGAGTGGCTGGTGGGTTTGAACTGCTAGCCTTCTGGTTAGCAGTCAAGTGCCTTAGGCACTATGCTACCAGAGCTGTTTAGGATTAATAATACTCCAAAATGATAGTAGTTATTCTAATTTTCCCTGTTGATGTTGCCAGCGAGTCTTCCAATTTATGGCAACCTTGTATGCAACCAAATGAAACATTATCCAGTCTTGTGTAATCCTCACAATCTTTGGTATTTTTGAGCCTATTGTTGCAGTTGCTTTGTCAATCTATCTCATGGAGGAGTTCCCTAATTATCACAGACTTTATACTTTAGCAAACATGATTTGCTTTCCTAATAATTTGTCTTTCCCAATGATGTGTCCAAAATAAGCAAGATAAACTTTCATCATCCTCTCTTCTAAGAAGCATTCTGGCTGTATTTCTTCCAAGACTGAATTGTTCATTCTTCTGACAATCCATAATATATTCAATATTCTTCACCAACACAATAATTAAAATGTATCAATTCTTTTTCCATCTTCCTTATCCATTGTCTAGCTTTCATATGCATATAAGTGATTGAAAAGTCTGTGGCTTGGTTCAGGCACATCTTAGTAATCAGAGTGACATCTTTGTTGCTTATGATTTTAAAGAGATCTTTAGCTGCAGATTTTTGAGACATCATTTGATTTCTTGACTGCTGCATCTATGGACATGGATTGTTGATCCAAGTAGAATAAAATCCTTTATAACTTTAATTATCACAATGATGTTTATAGGTCCAGTTGTGGGGATTTTTATTTTCTTTATGTTCAGGCATAATCCATACTAAAGGTTTTACTTTCATTAGTAAATGCTTCAAATCTTCATTTTCAGTAAACAGGTGCTTGAACAATTTCTCTTAGAAAGATCAGCACAAGGCCAGTCCCCCTTAGGTGGAGGTTAAAAATGTCCCAAATGTTCAAACTACCGTGTCACTCCATCATTTCAGACATTAACTCCTCCTCTTCCTCCCAGTAATTTCCCCTGTCTTAGCGTTCTGTATTTTGCTGTAACTCCTTACAGAACTCAAAGACACCCAAGGGATCATCTCATGTAGTAGTGGTGGAGGCTAGAAGGCTGGCGAGTCCCAGGTCTGTGAATGGGTCTCGAGGATCTTCCCATTTCTCGGGGTTTGACAAACCTCAATCAGCAGATCAGATGATGGCTGCTGTCCCAAATCCAGGGGTGAGATGAGGATGAGCCAAAACATAGACCTGGAACAAGAGGAGGGTGAACCTTCCCAGGAGATTCGTAGGTATACCCTCAAGGAAGCTAAGGGTGGTGATTGGACTCTAGCAAGGCAGGACTCAAGATATATCCCACCTGTGTTGCTCCAACAGAAATAGGCCAAGTGGATAGCTTTAATAATCAGATGCTATTCAATTGCTTATTGCAAATCCCACCACAGAGCCAATTGCCAGTCATTATAGGGAATGGCTACTACTAGCTGCCCAGCCAAGTTGACATCCGACCTTAACTTCTACATCACCTCAAACAGGCACGGATAATAGGATTTACAATACATTACAGAATGGGGGACAATGGCTAGAAGGGCCACATCAAGTAATTCACTGCAACAGGGTTGTGTGATCTTTATATTACAGGCTGTTAATAAATCTTTCTCCAATCCTGACACCACATTCTTCTTCATATAGTTCAGATTCTCAGATTATTTGTTCAACATATAGGTTGATAGGTGAAAAGATTTAACCCTGCTGCACATGTTTTCCCATTTTAAAGATAAGGAAATATAAACTAATCCAACTGGCATAGAAAGAGAAAAAAAATAGTAAAGAAGATCGAATAGAACATACAAGAGCAGGGGAAAATGCCAAATGTTCTCCCGTACATTCAATTGACATCCCAGAAGGAAAGAGTGAATGGAGCTGAAGAAATATTTGATAAGAGAAAACACCCCCCCCCCCAAAAAAAAAATTAAAGCATCAAGCGATAGATCCGAAAAGTTTGGTCCCCTAT
This sequence comes from Orycteropus afer afer, assembly GCF_000298275.1. NCBI lineage: Eukaryota > Metazoa > Chordata > Mammalia > Tubulidentata > Orycteropodidae > Orycteropus > Orycteropus afer. The sequence goes on from NW_006921862.1 coordinate 4,618,333, forward strand.
TAAAAAAAAAAAAAAAAAAAAAACCCTCACTGCCGTCAAGTCAGATCCAACTCTTAATATCACATACAAGTAAAATTTTGCTGAAGATAATTAAAAAAAAAAAAAAAAAAATGTTTGGACAGTGCTAAATAGGATAAATGAAAAATTAACTAGTAAAATTTAAAATTACACCTTGACACATTACACTTAAGTTGATGAAAACCAAAGATGAAGAGAAAATCTGGAAGCAGAGGAATAAACTACATTATATGCAGAGGAACAAAGTTAATGATTATAGAAAACTTCTCATTGGAAATTATGCAAATCAGAAGACCATGGCATAAATAAAGGAAATATTTTCTCATGTTCAAAGGATGAGAGGTAGATTTCACCTTTTAATAGGGGATTCACTAATGTTATTTCACAAGGGTGCATTCAGGAAGGGAAAAACACATCATGGCCATTTTTACAATGTAACATACCGTTGAAGGGGTACACTGAAGAAAGCAACCATTTCTTTCTGCCTGATACTTTACAGGTAGATCCATTTTATATCATCTGATATAGTCTACCAATAATAGCCTTATAACAAGGTATTTCCCTCAATGACTTAGAACATCTAGGTTGGTGGAATCCCCAAATTATGATCCTTAGCTACCCTTTGAGCCAGGAACTTAACTTAACCCCAATGGCTCAAGTTTCAGCCAAATGTTAGACAAGCATATATGGTGAAGAGTGGTAGTAGGAGGGTATGCACTCATTAGAACAATCAATCCCATGAGATCAGAGGGCAGCCTTTTCCCAGTGATAGATCTGGAAAGGCAGGACAGGATGGGAAGAAAGGACAAAACAAAGTGATAGGCTTTGGGAGGAAGTGGAAAGAGTGCTCTTGCATTGTGGCAATGGAAGTGAATGGCACAAAACAGAATGTGTATGGATTATTGAGTACAAAACCAATTTGCTCTGAAAACTTTCAACAAATCACAATAATTTTTTTTTTTTTAAATTCTTAATAAGAAAAGAGCATATCTTGGTACTAATATCATTCAATGCTAATTGGGTATTAAGGTTAATCTGTGTTTTTATACTTCAGTTTTTGGAATTGAGGTTCTACAATAAGATTGTTTTATTTTGACTTGAAACCCAGAAAACTTTTATTATATCTTTTCTTGTTCAAAGTCCTAAACTATTAATTTTAATTTATTTGACAAATACTTATTAAGTATCAACCATGTACCAGATTTTGTGCTGCATTACAAACAGTTAGTACTTTACAAAAACCTGACACACATGATTTAAGAACAAAGAGAATGGGGGATAAATAGCAGATGTTAAAATCTCTCTAAGAATAAAAGCAATAAAATTACTCTAATGACCTGAAAAATCATATTTCTTTATTAACCAATTATACAATATGAAGAATAGGGTATTCAACAAATTAGTGTTTTAAATGAGTAAAACCAAAGTATATTTCATATTATGGGCTATGACTGCATTTGATTATATTTCTTCTTCAGTAATTTGTGAACCCTAATTGAGTTGGTCCAGTATTAGAGAATAAGGATAAAAACTAACTGAAAAACTCCCTGCTGTCAAGTCAGCCCCAACTCATAGTGACCCCTCCTTAGGTTTCCGAGGCAATATCTTTATGGAAGTAGATTGCGCATTCTTCCTTCTGAGGAGCGGCTGGTGGGTTTGAACTGCCAGCCTTCTGGTTAGTAGTCATTGTCTTAGGCAACATGCCACTAGTGAATAAGGATAAGTCACCTAAAATTAAAATACATTTGCATGAATAACATTTTTATGGCCATATCCAGAAAGAGAATTTGAGCATTTTAAGTAAATTTGTCCCCAGAACATCATTAGTTAAATAATATTGTGTAGCTTAGTTTATTTTATGATAGTCACTGTGACCCAAATGGTGAACTTGATTTTTTGTAGATTAAATAATTTAAATTTTCTCCAATGTAAGTTTGAATGATTTTGTTTACAGATTATATCCTTTCTCAACTTGGTTAAAAGATATTGATTCTCTCTGGCATCCAAGGATGTACATGATTTTCCATGGATCCTAATGTCTAACTTTTTATTTCAATGAAAAAAGTAACATATATTTTTAGGAGTTGCAGAAATTCATTGTTCAGATAACAGGGATGGAAGATGTATTCAGCCTTGGTTATATCACTCATACCTCTTCTCTCTTTTTTCTTATATTATTCTGAGTGTTAGTCTTAACTAATACCAGGATAAAATTCAATCTTTGAGCATTAAATGATGCATTAAGTAATTACACATGCCACATATTGTGCTACATGACAAGGCTAAGCAGATGAACGTATCAGTCCTTCACAGTTACCTAGTATGAGGAGAGCTGGTAACACTAGATCAGGAAATGGAACCCAGAGCTACACATACACCACCAAATCAGCACCCAATTTTGATACCCAAAGCTTATTTTACATTAAAATAACACAGAAAGTTTTAAGCAGTATTTATGTTTCTGGGTCCCTGTAGAGTAAATACCAAATTTTACCTTTAAGTAAGGTGGTCTTTAAGGAGTTCTGGTGGCACAGTTGTTAAGGCATTTGGCTACAAACCATGCAGGTTGGTGGTTCAAACCCACCAGCTGCTCCATGGAAGAAAGATGTGACAGTCTGCTTCCAGAGAGATTTACAGCCTTGGAAACCCAATGGAGGTTGCTATGAGTCAGAATTAACACAAAAGCAGTGAATTTGATTTTTAGTTTGGAAGGTAGTCTTTGTCTCCAGAGAAATAACTCTTGGAATAATTGAGTGGCTTAGTCTTTGACTTTCAGACCACACCTGAGTATTTTTACTGGTGAGTGAGGGCTGGCCTGATCAGAAAACTCTTACCTGGGAAGCCAGTAACAAATAGCCTCAAGGGGCATGATTCAGCCTATCCTGTAGGACTGACTGACATAAAAGCCCTGAGCATGGAGGCTCAGAGAACTTCCCGGTTGACCAGAAAATCTGCTCTTGGGAGGACAGCATGTCCCTTGGGACATGGAATGTTCATGTGGGAAACATCCCAGGCCTTACTCTATACATCTGTTTGTGTCCTTTTCAGCTATAATAAATATAATAAGTATGGTATACTCTTTATAAATTCTGTGAGTCATTGCTATGAATTATAAAACCAAAAGAGGTAGTTGAAGTTAGCAGGTCAGAAAGCAAGGCTGTCATGTAGACTCCCGAACTTGTAGTTAGCATCCTGTGAATATAGTCCCAGAATTGCGTCCAATAGCACATAACGTTGTGGCATGTGGACTCCCAAAACTTGCAGCTGGCATCTGCCTATTAGATAGGTTGAGGTATGTGTCCTTTTAACTTGGTAGCTCTGACCTTGCTCCAGGTGGCAAGGTGAGAAAGTTAGCATGCTATTAGGCAGCTTGTGACAAGGATGCAAAAATGTGAATTTGAAGACAAGATCAATCTTCACATTTTGGGGATTAGATTCATGATGATACTTACTATGCAGTCTCACACTCAGAGATTTTTGTTTAATAAATCATCATTAGCAGAACTAAGGAATCTGTCCTTTTTTCAAAGCTCTCTATGTAATTCAGATACGACTTACCCAGTGTTTGTTACAGGGAAGGCAACTGGAGACCAATTATTTTATTCAAGCATCTTAGAATAAATATGGCAGAGGCATTGATGCATGGGTTATTGTTGTAATTAGTTTTGCCACCCCCCCCCAAAGAAAAAAATGGTTTTAATCTTAGTTTATAAACCCAAATATGTTCTCAGATAAGGAGAACTCTGAATACTGCTGACTTGTAGTCCAGTAATTTGAAATAGGTTGCACAATCTTTGAGAAGAAATCTTGATCTTCTAATTACTGGATTTTATAACAGTTTAGAGGAATCCATCTCTCCCTGCTCTAGATTTATTTAGGATAAAGTCTGGAAAAAAAGTTCCAAGAAAATGAAAGTATTAGTATTCAAAAGTAAGAGTCATGTCCTAGTAACTCAAAGAATGGGTGATGGAAAATGAAAGAGCTAGAATCAAGTCTTCAAATCTATCTGGAAACCAGAGAAGATGAGTATGACCAAGGAACAAATTGAGTTAATTACGTTATTTTCTCTGGTGGTTATTTATTTACCAGCTGTAATTTGTCATTTGTATAGGGTGGATAATGGAAAAATGTCAAGGACTGTAGGAATGAACCTCTGTCATAAATATCAATGCAGATGGAGTCCTACTTTGTCCAAGAACCTGAACTATAGGAGGAAGAGTGTGGCATCAGGATTGGAGGAAGAGTCATTAACACTCTGACATATGCAGACGACAGAACTTTGCTTGCTGAAAGTGAAGATGACTTCAAGCACTTACTGATGAAGATTAAAGACTATATTCTGAAGTATAGATTACACCTCAACATAAAGAAAATGAAAATCCTCACCCTGGGTCAATACACAACATCAAGATAAATGGAAAAAAGGTTGAAGTTGTCAAAGATTTCATATTACTTAATTCCACAATCAACACTAATGGAAGCAGCAGTCAAGAAATCAGATGCCATAATGCACTGAGCAAATCTGTTGCAAAAGACCTCTTTCAAGTGCTGAAGAGCAAAGATGTCTTTTTGAAGATGAAGGTGTACCTAACCCAAGCCAAGGTATTTTCAATCACCTCATATGCCTGTAAAGCTGGACAATGGATAAGGAAGACCAAAGAAGAGTTGATGCTTTTGAGTTGTGGTGCTGGCAAAGAATACTGAAAGTCCTATAGACTACTAAAAGAACTAACAAATCTGTCCTGGAAGAGGTGCAGCTGGAATGCTCCTTGGAAGTGAGAAAGGCCAGACTTCATCTCACCTACTTTGGTCATGTTGTCAGAAGGGACCATTCCCTGGAGAACGCTTGGTAATGTTGAGGGTCGGCAAAAAAGGGGAAGGCCCTCAAAGAGATGGATTGACACAGCGGCTGCAATGGTGGGTTTAAGTATAGCAAAGATTGTGAGGCTGACACAGGACAGGGCAGTGTTTTGTTCTGTTGTACATAGGGTCACTATGAGTCAGAGCTGACTCGACAGCACCTAACAACAACAATAGTCTTACTCTGAGAAATCAAAATCCAATTTTGGTAGTTAAAGTTATGTGTCAACTTGACAGGGCCTAGATTTGAGTGGCTGGACAGCTGGATGTAATGATTCCCCATGATGGTACTAGTAATCAATTCCATGGTAGAATCTGCTGTAAGTAGCTGAGTAGCTGCCTCAGGGATGTGGTCTATTTCCAGTATATAAGAAGAAGATTAGAGAAAGGTTTCTGAGATTTTGGCACTCTTGGACCCTGCATATAGCTGAGTCTTCATTCAGTAGCCTGCCATATTACCTGACTGTTTCCGGACTTGAACTAGTGGCCTGCCATGTTGCTTAATAATCTTGGGACTGTGCCAATTTACTTGCTGCCCTTGGGTTTGTCAGACTCAGCAGCAAGCTGCTGTCTGAGTTGAGATGGCTCTAGCTCCAGTGGGCCAGGAGCAAGAAGGCCCAAAGTTGAGGGGCTTTCACTTAGCCCCTAGAGCTGGCACTTTGAACTTGGACTTCTAGCCTCCTAAACTCTAGGAGAATAATTTCTGTTTACTAGCCATATTTGTTGGGAGCTCTGGTAGCATAGTGGATAAGACACTTGCCTGCTAACCAGAGGGCTGGCGGTTCAAACCCACCAGCCACTCCTTGGAAGGAAGGTTGGGCAATCCTACTTCCGTAGTGCCTCAGAAACCCAAGGAGGGGTCACTATGAGTCAGGTTTGACTCGACGGCACATAACAACAACAACAACAGCCATATTTGTGGAATTTTCTGTTAGGGCAGCACTGGTGAACCAAAAACCCATGATGGAAATAAAATATTCACAGTTTTCAAATCTTTAAATATGTTAACTCAGCTAATAATGGGAGCTCTGGTGGAATAGCGCCTAAGGCATTTGACTGCTAACCAGAAAGCTAGAGGTTCTAACCCACCAACCACTCTCCAGAAGGAAGGTTGGTCAATCTACTTCCATAGTGATACCACCTCAGAAACCCAAGGAGGGGTCGCTATGAATCAGATCTGTCTCAATGGCAGTGAGTTTGGTTGGTTAAAATACATATAATGTAAAACTTCCCATTCTTTCCATTTTAAAGCTACAATTCAGTAACACTAATTAAATTACAGTGTTGTGTAGTGCTAATGGGAAGGGAAGAAGAATCTTCTGACCTCCTCTAACTACACAAGAGGTAGAGAGAATCACCACCAGCAGCCCAAGGCCTATCTCATGAGGCCAGACATACCACCACCCTCCAACTCTATTACTAACCTTGTCACCAACTATTCCTCCCACTGCACCCACCACTTCTCTGCTGAGTTTGATAATTCACTGCAGTGGCTACACAGAACTCAGAGATTATGAGGTTTATTAGGGAAGAAACAGGGTACAATTCAAGTTCAGGAACATGTTCATTCTCTCTCAGCAGTCCATCTCTCTCAGTTGGCCATCTCTCTCACTCTCTCTCAGTAGCATGTCTCTCTCAGCAATGCATCTCTCTCACATCTCTTTCAGCGAGTGTCTCTCTCAGCAGCACATTTCTCTCAGCAGTGTGTCTCTCTCAGCCATCAGTCAGGGAGATTCCTTCTGCCTCTAGGAGGGCTCCTTTTGAGCCTGGCAGAGTGGCCTAAACCAACCAATCCCAACATCAGAGTTCTACACACCTGAGAGAGCAAACTTCTCAGAAAATTACTTCATGCTTCAGGTGATGTCTTTAATAAGCAGCTATTTGGTTGCTCATGACAAAGTAGGAGTTAAAAAGGACTATGGCTGGAAAAGCCATACCATGTCATTTACTGTACTGCACACAACCATCACCAACATCTACTTGCAATAATTTCTCATCACCTGAAACAGAAAATCAGTATCCATTTAATAGTAAGTCCCTATTCTCTCCTCTCTCCAGGCCCCTGATAACCACCCATCTACTTTTGTTTCTGTACATTTGCCTATTCCAGATATTTCACATAAGTGAGATCATGATTGATTTGCGCCCCCCATGTCTGACTTATTTCACCCAGAACAATGCTCTCAAAGTTCATGTATGTTGCAACATGTATCAGAGCATTGTTTCTCCCTATAGTTAGAATAGCAATTCCTCATATATATAGAAATTACTGCTAAGGAAGAATTTGGTGTCTTCTTTTCTATATGTCTAATACATCATCTTTTCTCTCTCCCATTTCCTGCTATACTTCTTTCTTTCATGTTGTTGTTGTTGTTATTTGCTGTCGAGTCAGCCCCGACTCATAGCAACCCCTCCTTGGGTTTCCAAGGCAGTATCACTACGGAAGTAGGATTGCCCAACCTTCCTTCCGAGGAGTGGCTGGTGGGTTTGAACCGCCAGCCTTCTGGTTAGCAGTCAAGTGCCTTAGGCACTATGCTACCAGAGCTCCTCTTTCTTTCATACTTAGGCAATTTTTGTAGCAACTATTTATTTTGATTCTCACTTGCTTCCGTGAAATGTTTTATTTTTCATTGTGGTTATCATGGAGATTAACAGCCTAGTTTAAATTGATAAGAATATAACTTCAATAGTGTACAAAAATTTTGTCCCTATATAGCTCTACCTCTCCCATATGTTGTTTTTGTTACAAATTATGTTATAATAGTATACCCAATTTTTATAATTTATAATAAATTATAATAATTATAATTTACAATTCAAATATATTGTAGCAATTTATAATATAAATTATTATATAAATATTATGGGATAATTATACAATGATTATTATGTAAATATATACATAATGCCTGAAGGCACTTAACTGCTAATCAGAAGGCTCGTGGTTCAAACCCACCAGCCACTCCTTTGAAGGAAGATGGGGCAATCTACTTCGGTGGTGATACTGCCTCAGAAACCCAAGGAGGGGTCGCTATGAGTTGGGTCTGACTTGATGACACATAACAACAACATATATATGTATATATAATAATTTATAATATAAAATATAATAATTGTAATTATTGTAATAATTTTTGTTATAATATCATTCATCTTTTATATTATGTCAATTATAGCAAGAGGAATTACGAACCAAAAATGCAATGAAATTGACCTTTATATTTACACATAAAATTACTAATACTGTGGATCTTTACTTTATACAGCTTCAAGTTATTATCTAGTATCCTTTTCTTTCAGCCTGAGGGGCTCCATTTAGATTTTCTTTTCAGGAATTACTGGTGGTTACAAATTCTTCAGCTTTCATTTATCTTGAATATATTTATTTTGCCCTAATTTTTGAAGGAGTGTTTTGCTAGACACAGGTGCTTTTCTTTCAGCACTCAAATATGTCTCCTATTGCCTTTTTGCTGCCACAGATTCTGAGGAGAAGCATGCATTTGCTCTTATCGAGGGTCTGTTGATCTAATGATTTGTTTCTCTCTTGCTGATTTCAAGATTCTCTTTGTAGATTTTGTTTTCAACAGCTTTATTATAATGTCTCAGTGTGGATCCTTCTTTGAATTTCTCTTAGTTGGAGTTCATTAAGCTTCTTGGATGTGTACATGCATGTCAAATTTAGTCTTTTGTCAAATTTAGAAAGTTTTCAGCCATTATTTCTTCAAATACTCTGTCACTTTTTTCTTTCTTCATCTTCTGGATTCTCATCATGTTTACACTGATATGCTTGATGGTGTCCCACAGGTTCTGTAGACTCTGTTAATTTTTCTTTCTCCTTTCTTTTCCTCAGAGTGGATTGTTTCAGTGCTCCTATCTTCAAGTTCATCGATTCTTTCTTCTGCCAACTTCTCTGCTGTTGAGCCTCCAGTGAATTTATCATTTTAGTTATCATAGTTTAATTATCATACTTAAACTTAACTAAATAACTTTAATTATTTTAGTTATCGTACTTTTCAGCTCCAAAAATTCTGTTTGGTTCCTTTTTATAACTTGTATCTCTTGTCTGATATTCTCGTTTTGTGCATAGATTATTTTCCTGATTTCTCAAATCATGTTTAAGTTTCACATTTGGACATATTTGATAGTTGTTTAAAAGTCTTCATCTAGTAAAGCTAAATTCTTGACTTTCTCAGGGATGAGATCTGTCTCTCTCCTTTTCCTTCTGGGAATGGGTCATCTTTCTCTGTTCCTCTGTGTATGTTGTGATTCTTTTGTTAAAAATAAGACTTCTGAGTAATATATTATGGTAACTATTGAAGTCAACTTCTTCCTTTCTTCAGAGTTTGCTAGTTCTTTTATTTTTTTAATTGTTGAAAGCTAAAATCATCTTTTGCTTTAGTGACATTTCCAAACTATTTATGCAAAGATAAGGAAAAAATTTTGCAGTCTTTATTGATTGGCTCAGTCCTAGGACATTACTTCCTCTCTTACTCCAGGCATCTACAGAACTTTTTGTCCTCCCTTTAGTGCCTACCAAGGAGCTCTAGTAGAGTAGTGTATAAGGCATTTGTCTGCTAACCAGAACCTCAGTGGTTCCAACCCACCAACCTCTCCACAGAAGGAAGATGGGATGATCTACTTTAGTAAGGATTTACAGCCTCAGAAACCCAATGGTGGTTGGTATGTGTTGGAATTGACTTGATGGTAGTGTTTTTTTTTTCAAATAATAGTGCTAACCACTCTATACCCTGCACTACTTGTAAGATGGATGGAATGAAGATGTAGTAACTCAGAAGGTTCAAAAAAATAAACATAATAATGCATAAAGTTGTGCTCCCTTCAAAAACTAAGGTCAAAGTCTCAAGCAAGAAACATAGGCTGCAGCTTCAACCTGACTACTGAGACAGGGTAAGGAAGAGGCATAGTTCAATAACATAAGGTCAGAGAGCTTTCCTACTGTTTACTTTTCATTGCCTTTTTTATGATTCAGCATTTTCTTGATTGCTGTAAACCACTGACTGTGAGCCGGCATTTTGACACAGTTAGGTCTGACACACTCCTTGTTTTCTGATGTTTCTTTAAGGGTTGGGCCTTTGGAGCATTTACTCTGCTTTCTTGGTGACATCTAAATATTTAATGTTAATAAGTAGTTTCTATGCATATTGACCAGTTATATCCCTTTGGTCTATGGGAAACCTTAAACTCCTGTTAAACACACTCATTCATACCAATTCACTCAACCTCTGGTTTCTGTCCTCTGTCCTCTTACCATTCTTTGTGGACTGCCATTATTTCTATATTTTCCAAATCTTGTTTTTCATCTTAGCATTGTTTTTCACAATTCCTTTATTTCAAACTCCATAGTCTAAAGACCTGGCCTACTCCTACCTCAGTGCTTGGTCTTGGCCTAAGGGCCCTAACTGTTTTGTACAGGAGGTACTTTTAATTATATATCAAGCATGTATTTCCCCAGATCTTTTTAAAAGATAACATTAAAATGCCATATTAGGTATATATGTTGTTGTTGTTGTTATTTGCCATCGAGTTGGCCTGACTCATAGCGACCCCTCCTTGGGTTTCCGAGGCAGTATCACTACGGAAGTAGGATTGCCCAACCTTCCTTCCGAGGAGTGGCTGGTGGGTTTGA
>NW_006921862.1:4629008-4633450 GCF_000298275.1 Orycteropus afer afer
GTAATATCCTTAAAAGTAGAGGAAGGGGAAAACATTGATCCATTTATAATGGTCATCAGGTCATCAAGATCAGTAAAGTTAGTCAGAAATGGTAACTTCTTTTGTTGCTAGTTTTAATGTTCATAATGTCTGAGATGATTACCTATTTATGGCTATCAAATTGATTCTGACTCATAGCAACCCAGTGGGACAAAATAGACCAGCCCCATGGGGATTCCAGGGCTGTAAATCTTTACAAAAGCAGACTGCCTCATCTTTTTCCTGCAGAGCAGCTGTTGGGTTTGAACCACTGATCTTTTGGTTAGCAGCTGAATGCCTTAACCACTACATAAGCAGAGCATCTTCTGAGATGTTTAGGTGAGTTCAAACTCAAAGGGTGAGAAGAAATTTATAAAGTAGACAATTGATGTCTGAATAATTCAATCATAAAACCTAGAGACATATTACTGAATTTTAGTATTGAAAATGCTCTCAGGGATAATGTAGGTAAATATTTTTATTATATGGGCAAGAAAACTGAGTTTTAAGGTCACAAACCTACAAATTAAACTCAGATTTATGATTCTGGGGCAAAGATATTCTTTAGTATCCTAAATATATTAATGGTTTTTCCCCAAATATTGTATCATAACTGATATTAACTGCTCACAGACCTTTATACCAATGACTATGATAAAATTATCCTTTTATTCCTGGGTGGTTAAGTTTTGTGTCAACTTGGCTGGGCCTGATTGAGTGGCTGGGGAATGATGATAGTTATTCCCCATGATGATATTGGCAATCAGTTCCATAGTGGGACCTGCCACAAGCAGCTGAGTAGCTGCTTTAGGGATGTGGTCTGCTTCCATATATAAGAAACAGCTTTGGGAATGGTCTGTAGCTTATGGCATGCTTGAACCCTGCATGTAGCTGAGTTGTTGTTCAGCACCCTGCCGTGCACTGCCAATCCTGGACTTTCAGTGGACTTGAATCAGTGGCCTGTCATGTGGTTTGGTAACACCAGGAGTATGCTTTTTTCCTTGTCAACCTTGGGCTTGTCAGCCTCAGTACCCAGCAGCTGTCTGAGTGAAGAAAACCTTCCAGCTTCAGTGGGCCGGGAGCAAGAGGCAGAGCTGAAGTCCAAGGTTGAGGGGCCCATAGACCCTGGCACTTTGAACTCGGACTTCTAGCCTCCTGAACTATAAGAAAATAAGCTCCTGTTTGTTAAGGCCATCCCATCTGTGGTACGTGCTTGTCAGAGTGGCACTAGTTAACCAGAACAATTCCCAAGTCAGGGCTATGTGTAGGATTAAATCACAGAAGCAGGATTGGAATTCATGAGTATCCATGAGAAACCAGCATTAGGCTAGCAAAGAGAGTGATTTGGATATATGAACTTGATATCAAAGGGGAGAATTTAATCTGATAATTACGTCCTAATTAAGGGTCTATGCACACTCAGAAAAAGAGCATAGGTTAATTTTTGAATGTTGGACCTTTATCGTAAGTAAGGACACTTGCAAGCAGTGCAGTGCAATAGTTGAGAGTTTTGGTTTTGGAGCCAGACTTCCTGGGTTAGAATCCTGGATCTGTCATTTAATAACTTTGTGAAAAAAAAAAAAATGTGTTTTCTTCATCTCATTCATTGTCATCCAAACAGGGGACAATTTATTACTGAAGTAAAGGATTTGTTACAAGAATTGAATGAGGAAAGAACTTATAACCATACCTGGAAGATAGTAAACACTATTAATGATTATTAATGAATGATATACTCAAACTTGCAAATGTTCATTGCAATAAATTTATAGAATGAGATAATGAGAAGCAATACAAAATATCCATTCTTAGGGTTTGCTTAAACTGATTATGTTGTAACCACATAATGGAACATTATATTGCTGTTAAAAAATATTGAGATAACTCCATCTGTGTTAAGAAATCAGAAGTCATATTGCACTGGGCAAATCTGCTGCAAAAGACCTCGTTAAAGTGTTAAGAAGCAGCTGTGTCACTTTGAAGACTTAGGTATGCCTAAACTATGCCATGATATTTTCAATCACCTCACATGATTGTGAAAACTTGACAATGATTAAGGAAGACCAAAGAAGAGTTGATGCCTTTGAGTTATGACGCTGGCAAAGAATACTGAAAATACCACGGACTGCCAGAAGAACAAACAAATCTGTTCTAGAAGAAGTGCAGCCCGAATGCTCTTTGGAAGCAAGAATGGCTACACTTGTCTCATCCAGTTTGGTCATGTGGTCAGAATGGGATGATTCCCCAGAAAAAGATATTAGGCTTTGTAAAGTAGAGGTTTGGTGAAAAGGGAAAGACCCTTGTTTTGGTTACCTAGTGCCACTCTGACAGGAGTATAACACAAATGGGATGGCTTGAACAATCAGGAGTTTATTCTCTTAAAGTCTGGGAAATTAGAAGTACCAGTTCAAAGTGCCAGGGTCTAGGGGCTGTGTGAAAGCCCCTCGACCTTGGGCTTCAGCTCTGCTTCTTGCTCCCAGCCCACTGAAGCTAGAGGCATCTCTTCACTCAGGCAGCTACTGGCTGCTGAGGTTAATAAATCCAAGGTTGACAAATAAAACGGCACAGTCCTGGTGTTACCAAACCACACAACAGGTCATTAATTCAATATTTCAATATAAAGAAAATAAAAATCTTCACAACTGGACCTATAAGCAGCATCACGATAAATGGAGGAGAGACTGAAGTCGTCAAAGACTTTACATTGCTTGGTTCTACAATTGGTACCAATGGAAGCAGCAGTTAGGACATCAGATGATGTATAACACTGGGCAAAGTCCATTGAAAGTCCAAAGGTCAGCAGAGCATGGCAGGTTGCTGAACAATGACATGGCTACATGCAGGGTTCAAGTGTGTCATAAGCTAGAGACCATTCCCAAAGATGTTTCTTATATACTGGAAGCACAGCATACCCAAATCAGCTACTCAGCTGCTCCAATAGATTACACCATGGAGTTAATTACCAAGCTCTCCATGGGGAATAACTACATCTAGCTGCTCAGCCACTCAACCAGGCCCAGCAAAGCTGACACACAAATTTAACTACTACAACCCTCAACAAGATAGTTTGATATACTGACTACAACGATGAGCTCAAGCTTTGCAAGGATGTTGAGGAAGGTGCATGATCAGGCAATGCTTTGTTCTGATGTATTTAGGGTTACTATGAGTCGGAGCTGACTTGGCTGCTACTAACAACAACAACCATGTTGTTGTTATTTTGTTGTTAGGTGTTGTTGAGTCATCTCCAACTCATAGTGACCTTATGCATAGCAAAATGAAACAATGCCCAGTCCTGCTCCACTTCCATGATCCTGACTATACTTGAGCCCATCACCTCAGCCACTGTGTCAATCCATCTTGTTGAAGGCCTTCCCTTCCTTTGTTGACCCTTCCCCTTACTAAGCATGACATCCTTCTCCAGAGAATGGTTCTTTCTGACAACATGACCAAAGTAGGTGAGATGAAGTCTGGCCATTCTTGTTTCCAAGGAGCATTCTGGCTGCACTTCCTCCAGGATGTTAGTTCTTTGAGCAGTCCATGGCACTTTCAGCATTCTTCACCAGCACCACAACTCAAAAGCACCAACTTTTCTTCAGTCTTCCTTATCCATTATCCAGCTCTCACATGCATATGAGACAATTGAAAATACCATGGCTTGTGTCAGGTGCACACTAGTCCTCAAGGAGAAATCTTTGCTTTTCAGCACTTGAAAGAGATCCTTTGCAGCCAATTTGCCCAGTGTCATACATCATCTAATATCCTGACTGCTGCTTCCATTGGTGTCGATTGTAGAACCAAGCAATGTGAAGTCTATGACAACTTCAATCTCTCCTCCATTTATCGTGATGCTGCTTATAGGTCCAGTTGTGAGGATTTTCTTACAGTTCAGGAAACTAGAAGTTTCATTATTTGTTATGATCCACAGAATCAAATGCCTTTGCATAGTCAATAAAACATAAGTAAACATCTTTCTGGTATTCTTTGCCTTGAGCTAAGATCCATCTTACATCAGCAATGATATCCCTTGTTCCACATCCTCTTCTGAATTCAAATTTCATTTCTGGAAGTTCTCTGTCAATATATTGCTGCAACCATTTTTGAATTATCTTCAGTAAGATTTTACTTGCATGTGATATTAATGATATTGTTCGATAATTTCCACATTCTGCGGGATCACCTTTCTTTGGGATGGGTACAAATATGGATCTCTTCCAGTCAGTTGGCCAGGTAGCTGTTTTCCAAATCTCTTGGCCTAACCAAGTGAGTGCCTCCAGCAGGGCATTGGTTTGTTGAAACATCTTAATGGGTATTCCGTCAATTCCTTGTTTTCACTATTTCCTTTAGTGCAGCTTTCTCTTCTTCCTTTAAACCATTGGTTCTTGATCATATACCATCTCCTGAAATTGATGAAGATTGACCAG
>NW_006921862.1:4633980-4635474 GCF_000298275.1 Orycteropus afer afer
GTCTTTAACTTCAAGTTGAATTTGCCTATGAGCAGTTGATGGTCTGTTCCACAATCAGCTCCTGGCCTGGTTTTGGCTGAAGATATTGAGCTTTTCCATAGCCTTTTGCCACAGATGTAGTCAATCTGATTCCTGTGTACCCCATCTGGCAAAGTCCACATGTATAGCTGCCATTTGTGTTGTTGAAAAAGAGGTATTTGTAATGAATAAGTCTTTGGTCTTGCAAAATTCTATCATACAATCTCCAGAGTTATTTCTGTCACCAAGGCCAGATTTTCCAAGTACTGGTGATTCTTCTCTGTTTCCAACTTTTGCATTCCAGTTACCAGTGATAATTATCCCATCTTGACTGTACGTTTGGTAAATTTCAGACTGTAGAAGGTGATAAAAATCTTCAATTTCCTCATCTTTGGCTTTGGTGAATGGTGTGTAAATGTGAATAATAGTAGCATTAACTGAAATTTACAGAAATTTTATGCTATGTGGTTAAGTAAACATTTTAAGAAATACAACAGTGTGATTTTTGTTGAAATATCTAAAAATACATGATATGCTTGTTAACTGTGATCATTTGAAGGTTGTACATAGACCAAGAGGCAGTCATTCAAACAGAACAAGGGCATACAGAGTAGTTTAAAATCTGACAAAGTGTGTGTCAAGTATCTTTTAACCATACTTATTCAATCTGTGCTGAGAAAATAATCTGAGAAATTGGATTATATGAAGAAGGATACAGCATCAGGATTGGAGAAAGACTCATTAACAACCTGTTATATGCAGATCTCACAGCTTTGTTTGCTGAAAGTGAAGAAGACTTGAAGCCCTTATTGATAAAGATTAAAGACTATAGCCTTCAATATGGATTATATTTCAACACAGAGAAAACAAAAATCCTCACAACTGGACCAAAAGTAACATTATGATAAATTGAGAAAATAATAAACTTGTCAAAGATTCCATTTTACTTGGATCCATAGTCAATGCCCATGGAAGTCACAGTCAAGAAATTGAATGGCATATTACATTGGGAAAATCGGTTGCAAAATACCTCTTTAAAATCTTAAAAAAAAAAAGTCTGTCACTTTCATGACTAAAGTGCACCTGACCCAAGTCATGGTGTTTTCAACAGTCTCATATGCATATGTAAGTTGTATGTATAATGAACAAGGAAGACTGAAGAGAAGTTGACACATTAGACAGTCTTAGCAAAGAATATTAAATATACCATGGACTACAAGATGAAGGAACAAATCAATCTTGGAGGAAATATAGACAGAATACTCCTTAGAAGCAAGGATGGCAAGACTTCATTGACATACTATCAGGAAAGACCAGTCCCTGGAAGAGGATATCATGCTTGATAAAGTAGAGAATCAGAGAAAAAGAAGAAGACTCTCAATGAGATAAGGAGCTCTGGTGGCATAGTGCCTAAGGCATTTGACTGCTAACCAGAAGGGTGGTGGTTCAAATCCACCAGCCACTCCTCGGAAGGAA
>NW_006921862.1:4636024-4640700 GCF_000298275.1 Orycteropus afer afer
ATACAAATATAGTGAAACCTGTGAGAGTGATAGCTGATGGGACTGCGTTGTTTTTCTTGGTCTTATAAGTTTTCTACCTTGCACAATGAGTAACCTTGCTACTTTTCTAACACCTTTCTTAGGTAAAAATCTGTAACTTTTCCTTCTTTCACAGTTTTCCATTTTGCACAGGTCCTGAATAAAGGCATGCAGTAGTAAGTAAGGTAAAATCAGGAGAAGTTAGAGGCATAGCTCTGATGACTGTAGGTGCTTATAGATAATGGAGAAAGAGATCTTACTATTGTTACCCATAATATCCCCAATTTAACTAGGTGGCTCTCATCTGTAAGCAACAAATAGACTTATTTTTCTTTCAGATTGTGAGGATACTTAAGTGACACTGAGTAACCAAAAAGAGCAATGCTTCTCCTTATACTCTAAATTATTCTACCAGGAAATACATTAGGTAAAAGGGGAAAATCTGTCACTTATCTACTCAGTGTGCGTATATAAAATGGCTTCTTCTACACAGACTGAAATTTACTAAGCCCAGCATATATTTCCCCAGAGCAAGACCACACAATTAGAGCCTGATATTAAGGATATTTATTGATAAGTTGATTACTGTGATGCTCTCCTTCAAATTAGTGGAGCATAACATATGAGAAGCGGAAAAGCTTTGGTTGTGAGATTCAAGTCTGTTGCTGTAAGAACCTGTGATTTGCATCTGGAAAAAAAAATGCTGATAGCAAGCTGCCTGTGTGGTTGCTGGACTTAGAAAATTGGAACATAACTGACTCCTCCCCAAACATTACAGACTAAGTAAACAATTCATTTGTTGATAATTATTTACGAACAGGCTAACCTCAGCTGTCCTCTTTGTTAATGCTTTCTGCGTCAGTTTGAAGCACATCTTTGTGATGGATTAAAGAAGTATGTCTGATGTAAACCAGAAGCATCATTTTATAGAGTCATCCCTGCCCTGAATTTACTTTGTTTCTTAAATATTGCTGTTATGTATATATAAAAATGACAAAAGAGAAAATGAAGAGAGGCAGAGAAATAAATCAAAACTTTAGTGTTCTTCTCTCATATTGAATAATTTATTGATTATAATTATTTAATTTTATTTAATAAGCACATGCAATGCTTATCTTTGCATTTATCAAGAAGGTTGGGAAGCTATAGTCTTCAAAATGTAGATATTAATGCAAATCATGAATAAATAACCCATTTTTAAAGTGATTAAGTTTATGGACGTGTTATTACGAATGATTCCGTAACATAGCTCTAAGAACTTGAGTGATAGTTTAAAACCTCTTATGCTTTACCTTTTCATCCTCTTAGCCATCTCCCTGTTGCCTAGTCCTTGTGCCCATGTATACGCTATTTCTACCTTAATTTTAACATATTATTCTTCCATTACTAATTCCATGAAAATAGTTTTCTCACATAGTTTTTATAAGAAACTATAAAATTAAGGGGACTTGTTCTGGTTACCTAGTGCCACTCTGATGAAAAAAGTGCTACAAATGGTATAGCCTTAACAAACAGAAGTTTATTACAATTTAGAGGCTTTAAGTCCAGGTTCAAAGTGCCAAACTCTAGGGGCTGGGTGAAAACCCCTCAATCTTGGGATCCAGCTCTGCCTCCTGCTCCCGGCCCACTAGAGCTACAGGTATTTCTTTGCTCAGACAGCTGCTGGCTGCTGAGGCTGACAAACCTAAGGTTGACAAATAAAAAGGCACAGTCTCAATGTTACAAAACCACATGGCAGGCCATTAATTTAAGTCCATTGTAAGTCTCAAGGTTGACAGAGCATGGCAGGCTGCTGAACAATGACATGGCTACATGCAGAATCCAAGCATGCCATAAGCTAGAGACCATTCCCAAAGCTGCTGCTTATATACGGGAAACAGACCACATACCCAAAGCAGCTACTCAGCTGCTTGTGGTAGATCCCACCATGGAGTTGATTGCCAGTCTCATGGGGGATAACTACTACCAGCTACCCAGCCACTCAACCAGGCCCAGCCAAGTTGACACACAAACATAACCACCACAGGGCTCATCAAAATCTCTGTGCAGGAGAAGGGCATATGTACAGCAATTCTTTAAAATATAGTATAGTGTGATATATTTTTAAAAAAATTTTACACTAAAATGATTTTCATCAGCCTATAGCTTATGAACGTATCCATCATCAAGAAATCAAATGATGTATTGCATTGGGTAAATCCACTTTAAAAAAAAACCCTCTTGAAAGTGTTAAAAAGTGAATATGTCACCTTGAGAACTAAGTTGTGCCTGAACCGTGGCATTTTCAATCACCTCATAGGCGTGCAAAAGCTGGACAATGAATAATGAAGACTGAAGAAGAATTGCTGCCTTTGAATTGTGGTGTTGGTGAAGAATATCAAATATACCACAGACTGCCAGAGGAACAACAAATCTGTCTTGGAAGTAGTATAGCCAAAATACTCCTTAGAAGTTAGGATGGCCAGACTTCCTCTCATGTACTTTGGATATGTTTTCAGGATGGAGTAGTCCCTGGTGATGGATATCATGCTTTGTAAAGTAGGGGGTCAGTGAAAAAGAGAAGACTCTTTGGGAGATGGTTCAAAATAGTGGTTGCTCAATCAATGAGCTCAATCATAGCAATGACTGTGAGGATGGTGCATTTGGCAGGGTTGGTTTGTGTAGTACATGGAGTCACTATGGGTCAGAACTGATTTGGTGTCACCTAACAGCAATGTAGTTATTTTGTATGAGTTGAGCACTCTCATTAACAAGCAAATATATCCAAATATGGCATATCTAAGCCATAGTTATTTTTATTTATTACATGCAGTTAATCTAAAAACTAAGCATAATCCCAAGTATCTTATTGTTAAGAAAGTATAAACATCTTCTCTGTGATGAATAGCCTGTTGTATTCTTGTTTTTTTTTTTTTACATTCCTATTTTCATTATGTATGGCTCAGATTAATCTAAATCTGTAATGAAATTGGGCCCTAGGTGAGTGCTTCTGTCTTCTCATATACAATCTTACATATTCAGGCTTTTATTAACATAGTCTTGGATGAAAAGTGAGTAAAAATTATTCAGGACACAAGAGTACTAGTCTTCTCCTCCTCCTCTTTCTTCGTAAATGTGTCCTATCATATCAAATAGACACAAAAAACTGAGTGGATGTTTGGATAAGGGCTTAAGAATTATGAATGTGATGGGTCTGGCTTCCTTTAGATAGAAAACAATCATGAAGAGAGAATACCTTGTTATGGTTAAGCTGAACATGAACATTTTGAATGTTTCTGTGTCTATAAATGGGTCCTGCATTTTGCACTCTAATTGTGGCTATGTTATTATTTCACACACTCTCAAAGTACAATCGATACAAAATTCTAATATGGAGAATCAATATCTTGCTTTTCAATTATAGCTTATAAATTTAATAAAACTCCAAAGTATTTTATTCTTTAAGAAGTAACCTTTGGAAGATGGTGTTGTACCCATAACCAACATGTTTCCACCCTTGAGCAGTGTAATCCCTGAATAACTAGGTAAAACAGATAGAAATAATGATACTGGAGTTATGAGCTATTAAGGAGAAGCTAAAGGATCAGATTTAGTGAAGGTGGAGAAAAAGAGCAGATTAAAAAATTTAGAAAAAATAAACAAACCTGCCTAGCTGGTGGGGATGGAGAAATGGAGAAGGAGAGGACTCATTAGAAATACAAAAGAGGTTGGTGGAGGGAAAGAGGAAAAAAAAAAAAAAAAAAATCACAGAACCCACAGAGGCATTGGGAACTCAGAATACCCACACTGGGAGTTTTTGGCAGTGACCTTGGAAGCTGAGTGAGTAGATAATCTTACTGGGAAACAGATCAAGACCTCCCTTGGCTAGGTATGCTGCAGAATCCAGAAAGGAGTTGGGGAAAGGGAGAAACTCCTTCCTAGTAGGCGGAGCCCTGGAGCAAGTTCACAGCAGTGGGCTGGGGTTCAACTCACCCATGACCCCTTTTAGCACATAGTGGACTGGGTTACTGGGTTTTTGTGGTTTCTCAATCCAAGCAGAAAGTAGTGACCCTCTACCCACTGGGGTCTCTGTCATTTTTGAACCACAGGTCTTTGATTGACAATAGGATGCCATCATTAGTAGTCATCTCAGGAACATACAAACTACACTGACTGTCCCAGCAGAGCTGTCTGAACTATCTTGCTCAAATGAGAAAAACAGGAACTCACTACTGGAATCTTTTTATTTTTATTTTTTCCTCTTTTCCCCTGCCTCATCTAATAGAAGGAACACATTAAACCACCACCAAGCAACAGAAGTTATTACATTGAACACCTCAACCAATAGGTAACACCAGTAACTCCTGCGCCACAGAAACAATGACACATGGTGGACATCACCTGCTCATCCCAACTCCAAACCCCTTCACGATGAACAGAGACCTTCACTCACATCCCTACCAGTGATTCCACCAACAGAGAGAGAGCTGGAGAGCAACCCAATACAATTGAGTTAATAACAAAAAAAAGGTACACCAGCTCCACATTTTCAGATATGTTGTTGTTGTTGTTGTTGTTAAGTGCCGTCGAGTCGTTTCCGACTCATAGAGATTCCATGCACAGCAGAACAAAACACTGCCCGATCCCGCGCCAGCCCCACAATCCCTCCTATATTGAGC
>NW_006921862.1:4644052-4651101 GCF_000298275.1 Orycteropus afer afer
AAATAATGTAAACAGTAAAAAAAAAAAAAAAAAAAGGAGTCAATCTGCAAACAGCACCAGCAATAAAGCAAACGGAATAAAAGTTTAATTACAAAACTTCCAAATGCAGAGGAAGATAGGAAAATGTCTTTATAGAACAGACTGTTCTAAACTTAAGGAGATAAGAATTTATTTCAGGGTAACCACAAAGAAAAGTAACAATCCCTCTAAGTAAACTCAGAAAGAAGAAAAACACATTGGCTTGTTACTGTTATTGTTAGGTGCCGGCAAGTCATTTCCGACTCATAGCGACCCCACACAGAGCAGAACTAAACACTGCCCAATCCTGCACCAGCTCCATGATCCTTGCTATACTTGAGCCCATTGTCTCAGCCACCTTGCCAATCCATCTCGTCGAAGGCCTTCCCTTCTTTCGTCGACCCTCCACCTTACCAAGCATGATATCCTTCTCCAGGGAATGATCCCTTCAGACACATGATCAAAGTAGGTGAGAAAAAGTCTGGCCATTCTCACTTCTAATGAGCATCTCGGGTGCACTTCCTCAGGACAGATCTGTTAGTTCTTTTGGCAGTCCATGGTACCTTCAGCATTCTTCACCAGCACCACAATTCAAAAGCATAAACTTGTCTTCGGTCTTCCTTATACATTGTCCAGCTCTCACATGCATACGAGGCCATTGGAAATATCACGGCCTATGTCAGGCACACCTTAGTCCTCAAGGAGACATCCTTGCTCATCAACACTTGAAAAAGTTCCTTTGCAGCCGACCTGCCCAGTGCTACACATTGTCTAATGTCCTGACTGCTGCTTCCATTGGCCTCGATTGTAGAACCAAGCAACGTGAATCCTTTGACAACCTCACTCTGTTCTCCATTTATCATGATGCTGCTTATTGGTCTACTTGTGAGAATTTTTGTCTTCTTTATATTGAGAAGTAATCTGTAATGCAGACTATGTTCAATCTTCATCAGTAAGTGCCTCAAGTCATCCTCGCTTTCAGCAAGCAAAGTTGTGTCATCAAAGTATCTCAGGTTGTTAATGATTCTTCCTCCAATCCTGATGCCATGTTTTTCTTCATATAGTCCAGGTTCTTGGATTATTTGCTCAGCATATAGATTGAATAAGTATGGGAAAAGGATACAACCCTGATGCACTCCCTTCCTAATTTTAAACCATGCAGGGTCCCCTTGTTCTGTTCAAATGACAGCCTCCTGGTCAAGGTACAGGTTCCTCATGAGTACAATCAAGTGTTCGGGAATTCCCATTCTTCTCAATGTTATCCATAATTTGTCATGATCCACACAATCAAATGCCTTTGCATAGTCAATAAAGCACAAGTAAATATCTTTCTGGTATTCTTTTCCTTGAGCCAAGATCCATCTGACAGCAGCTATGATAGCCCTTGTCCCACGTTCTCTTCTGAATCCAGCTTGCACCTCTGGAACTTCTCTGTCAGTATACTGCTGCAACCGTCTTTGAATTCATAATCAACTCCTGGCCTGGTTTTGGCTGAAGATATTGAGCTTTCCCATTGTCTTTTGCCACAGATGTAGTCAGCCTGATTCCTATGTGTTCCATCTGGTGAAGCCCACGTGTACAGCCACCGTTTGTGTTGTTGAAAAATGGTGTTTGCAATGAACAAGTTGTTGGTTTTGCAAAATTCTACCATGCGAGTTCCAGCCTTATTTCTGTCACCAAGGCCAAATTTTCCAACTCCTGGTGATTCGTCTTTGTTTCCAACTTTTGCATTCCAGTCACCAGTGATTATTAACACATCTTGATTGCAAATTTGGTCAATTTCAGACTGCAGAATTTTATAAAAGTCTTTAATTTCCTCATCTTTGGCTTTGGTGGTTGGTGCATAAATTTGAACAATATTGTATTAATTGGTCTTCCTTGTAGGTATAGGGATATTATCCAATCACTGACAGCACTGCACTTCAGGACAGATCTTTGTGATGTTGAATGCCACAGCATTCCTCTTTAAACTGACGTTCCTGGCATAGTAGATAATATGGTTTTCTGATTCAAAATGGCCAAAACCAGTCTATTTCAGCTCACTAATACCTAGGATATCAATCTTTATGTGTTCCATTTCATTTTTGACAACTTCCAATTTTCCTAGATTCATACTTCGCAGATTCCATGTTCTGATTATTGGCTTAGTAAGCACAAAACCAACAATAATGCAGAAAATATAAGAAACACCTGATAACAAAATGAACTCAGCATGGAAAAATTATTTGGAACAAGAAAATCCCCAACAATACAACAAAAAACACAATAGAGTGACAGCAATAAATTCATACCTATCACTAATCACATTCAATGTGAATGGACTACATGCACCAGTCAAGAGAAAGAGAGTGGCAGATTGGATAAGAAAAGAAGACCCATCAATATGCTGCGTATAATTGACCCACAGAGACACAAAGATAAAACCAAATTAAAAATTAAGGGGTGGAAAAAATATATACCAAGCTAATGGCAACCAATAAAAGCAGGAGTGGCAATATTAATTTCTGATAAAATAGACTTCAAGGTGAAAAACAGCTTAAGGGTCAAAGAGTGTCATTACATGATGCTAAAAGGATCAATTGATCAAGAAGACATCACCATAATAAATATCTATGCACTCAATGAAAGTTCTCCAAAATAAGTAAAAAAAATATTACTTGAATTGAAAGGAAAAATTGACAACTCTATTATGGTAGTAGGAGATTTTAACACACCACTTTCAAGGAGGGACAGAACAACCAGAAAAAAACTCAGCAAATATACAGAAGAACTCAACAACACAATCAATCAACTTGACCTCATCGACATATACAGAGCAATCTACCCAACAAAAGCACAATACACATTCTTCTCCAGTGCACATGGATCATTCTCAAGAATAGACCATATGTGAGGACCCAGAAAAAGCTTCAATAAATTCAAAAACATTGAAATATTATAAAGCATCTTCTCAGATCACAATGCTGTAAAATTAGAAATTAGTAACAGGCAGACCAAAGAAAAAATATAAAATATGGAAACTGAATAATACAGTGCTCAAAAATTGCTGGGTAATAGGAAAAAAAAAAGTGTGAAATAAAAAAAAAAATCCTAGAAACAAATGAAAATGAAAATATAACTAATCAAAACTTTTCGGACAGAGTGAAAGTAGAACTCAGAGGTCAATTTATAGCAATAAATGCATACATGAAAAAAGAGGAAAGAAACAAAATTAACACTCTAACTCAACAACTTCATCAATTAGAAAAAGAGCAAGAAAAGAAACCTACAGTATCGAGAAGTTAGGAAATAATAAAGATCAGAGCAGAAATAAATGAAGCAGATTAAAAAAAAAAAAATAGAAAAAATTACCAAAACAATGAGCTGGTTCTTTGAAATGATTAACAAGATTGACATACTAGTGGCAAATTTAACAAAGGAAAAGAAGGAGATGACACAAATAACACGAACAATAAATGAAAAAGGTGACATCATATTAGAGTTGACTGAATTAAAAAGATAATAAGAGAATATTATGAAGAACTGTACTCCAACAGATTCAAGAACTTAGTAAAGATGGACAAGTTTCTGGAAACACAAGACCTACCTAAATTATCCCAGTCTGAGATAGAGTACTTGAACACACCCATAACAAAACAAGAAATTGAACAGGTCATAAAAAAAAAAAAAAACCTCCCAATGATTCTTGTGTATTCCATCCACCAAAGTCCATATGTACAGCTGTTGTTTATACTGTTGAGAAAAGATATTTGCAACAAGTAAGTCATTGCTCTTGGAAAAGTCTATCATGTGATCTCCAGCATTATTATTTCTATCACCAAGGTCATAATTCCCAACTACCAGTGCCTCTTCTTTGTTTCCAACAAAAGTGAGTGGAGGAACTCACATGTCTACACCAAGAGATTTGGAAGAAAGCTACCTGGCCAACTGACTGCAAGAGATCCATAATTGTACCCATTCAAAAGAAAGATGATCTCACAGAATGTGGAAATTATCAAACAATATCATTAATATTACATGCAAGTAAAATCTTACTGAAGATAATTCAAAAAAGGATGCAGCAGTATATTGACAGAGAGCTTCCAGAAATGCAAGCCCCATTCAGAAGAGGATGTGGAACAAAGGATATAATTGCTGATGTCAGATGGATCTTAGCTGAAAGCAAAGAATACCAGAAAGATATTTACTTATGTTTTATTGACTATACAAAAGCAATTGATTTTGTGAATCATAACAAATTATGGGTAACATTGAGAAGAATGGGATTTCCAGAACACTTGATTGTACTTATGAGCAACCTGTACATAGACCAAGAAGATGTAGTTCAAACAGAACAAGGGGATACTACATGGTTTAAAATCAAGAGTGGAGTGTGTCAGGGTTGTATCCTTTCACCATACTTATTCAAATCTGTATACTGAGCAAATAATCCAAGAAGCTGGATTATATGAAGAAGAACATAGCATCAGGATTGGAGAAAGACTCATTAACAACCTGCGATATGCAGATGACACAACTTTGCTTGCTGAAACTGAGGATGACTTGAAGCAGTTACTGATGAAAATTAAAGACTACAGTCTGTAATCCAGATTCCACCTCAATATAAAGAAAAGAAAAATCCTCACAACTGGTGCAATAAACAGCTTCACGGTGGATGGAGAAAGGATTGAAGTTGTCAAGGACTTCATATTACTTGGCTCTACAATCAACAGCAATGGAAGCAGCAGTCAAGACATCAGACAACATATTGCATTGGGCAAATCTTCTGCAAAATACCTCTTTCAGCTGATGAAAAGCAAAGATATCTCCTTGAAGACTAAGGTGCACCCAACCCAAGCCATGGTATTTTCAGTTGCTTCTTATGCATGTGAGAGCTGGACAATGAATAAGGAAGAAAGAAGACAAGTTGATGCTTTTGAATTGTATTGTTGGAGAAGAATTCTAAGAGGATTATGGTCTGCTAAAAGGACTAACAAATCTGTCCTGGAGAAAGTGTAGCTGGGGTGGGCCTTGGAAGCGAGAATGGCCAGACTTTGTCTCACATATTTTGATCATGTTGTCAGGGGGAACTATTCCCTGGAGAAAGATATCATGCTTGGTAAAGTGGAGTGTCAGAAAAGAAGGGGAAGGCCTTCAATGACATGGATTGACACAGTGGCTGCAATGATGGGCTTGGGTATGGCAAGGATCATGAAGCTGGCACAAGATTGGGCAGTTTTCCATTATGCTGTGAATAGGTCACTATGCGTCAAAGATGACTCCACAGCACCTAACAACAACAACATCTATGTAAAGCTGATCTTTGACAATGGACCAAAACCTGTTAAATAGGGGAGAGATAGCCTCTTTAACAAATGGTGTGGCAAAACTGGATATCCACTTGCAGAAAAATGAAACAAGATTCATACTTCACCCCACACACAAAACAAACTCATGTTGGATCAAAGACTTAAATGTAAAACCCAAGACAATAAAGTTCATCAATGATAAAACAGGGCAAATCTAGGGGCCCTAATTTATGGCATAAATAGATTATCTAGCAAAACCCAAAATTCACAGGCAGTGGAGGAGAAGCTAGATGTCTGGGGCCTTTTAAAAATCAAATTTTTATGAGCATTGAAAGACTTCTCCAAGAGGATAAAAAGAGAACCTACAGATTGAGAAAAAATACTTGGTTATAACATATCTTACAAAGGACTTATCTTTAAAATTTGTAGAAAACTTCAACACCTCAATAACAAAAAGATAAACAATCCAATTAAAAAATGGGCAAGGGTCATGAACAGACACTTCAGTAAAGATGATATACTGGTGGCCAGTAAACACATGTAGAAATGCTCTTCATCATTAGCCATTAGGAAAAAAATAATAATAAAAAAAAACTCATTGCCATTGAGTCTGATTTGACTCATAGCGACCCTCCTTGGGTTTCTGAGGAAGTATCACTACAGAATTAGATCACCCAGTCTTCCTTCTGAGGAGTCGCTAGTGGGTTTGAACCACCAGCCTTCTGGTTAGCAGTCAAATGCCTTAGGCACTACACTACCAGAGCTCCTCCATTAGCCATTAGAGAGAAGAAAATGAAAACAACAATGAGATATCATGGCACCCCAGCAATAATGGCATAGTTCAACAAGACAGAAAATGACAAATGCTTGTGAGGTTGCAGAGAGATTGGAATTCTCATACACTGCTGGTGGGACTGCAAAATGATACAACTATTGTGGAAAATGCTGTGGTATTTCCTTAAAAATCTGAAAATAAAAGTACCATTTAATCCAGCAATTCCATTACTAGGAATATATCCTAAAAGGTGAAAGACAGGACAGGAACAGACATATGAACACCCATGTTCATTGCAGTACAATTCATTAGAGCAAAGAGATGAAAACAACCTAAATGCCCATCAACAGATGAATGGATAACCAAACTATGGTACATTCACACAATGGAATACTATGCAACATTAAAGAATAATGAAGAATACATGAATCATCTCACAACGTGGATGAATTTGGAAGACATTATGCTGAGTGAAATAAGTCAAGCACAGAATGACAAATGTTGTTGTTTTTAGGTGCCATTGAGTCATCTCCAACTCATAGTGACCCTATGCACAACAGAATGAAACACTGCCTGGTCCTGAGACAGCTCCACAATTCTTGCTAAACTTGAGTCCATCACTGCCACCACTATGCCAATCCACCTCGTTGAAGGCCTTCCCTTCTTTTGTCGACCCTCCACCTTACCAAGCATGACCTGCTTCTCAAGGGAATGGTCCCTTCTGAAAACATGACCAAAGTATGTGAGATGAAGTCTGGCCTTCTCACCTCCAGAGAACATTCTAGCTGCACTTCCTCCAGGACAAACCTGTTACTTCTTTTAGTAGTCCACAGTACATTCAGCATTCTTCATCAACACCACAGCTCAAAAACATCAACTCTTCTTTGGTCTTCTTTATTCATTGTCCAGCTCTCACATGCATATGAGGTGATTGAAAATACCATGGCTTGTGTCAGGTGCACCTTAGT
>NW_006921862.1:4651384-4653984 GCF_000298275.1 Orycteropus afer afer
CACTTTCAGCAAGCAAAGTTTTGTCATCAGCATATTTCAGGTTGTTAATGATTCTTCCTCCAATCCTGATGCCAAGTTGTTCTTATAGTCCAGCCTCTCAGATTATTTGCTAGGCATACAGATTGAATGCATGGTGAAAGGATACAATGCTGACTCATTCCCTTCTTTATTTTAAACCATGTAGTGTTCCCTTTTTTGGTTTGAACAACAGCCACCTGGTCTATGTACAGGTTCCTCATGAGTAAAATTAAGTGTTCTGGAATTCCCATTTTTCTCAGTGTTATCCACAATTTGTTATGATCCACAATCAAATGCTTTTGCATAGTCAATAAAACACAAATAAACATCTTTCTAGTATTCTTTACTTTGATCCAAGATCCATCTGACACCAGCAATGATATCCCTCATTCTATGTCCTCTTCTGAATCCAGCCTGCACCTCGGGAAATTCTCTGTCAATATACTGCTGCAACAGTTTTTGAATTATCTTCAGTAAGATTTTACTTGCATGTGATATTAATGATGTTGTTTGGTAATTTCCACATGCTGTGGGATCACATTTCTCTGGAATGGGTACAAATATGGATCTCTTCCAGTCAGTTGGCCAGGTAACTGTCTTCCAAATCTCTTGGCATAACCAAGTGAGTGCCTCCAGTGGTACATTGTATCTTGAATCATTTCAATGGGTATTCCATCAATTCCTGGAGCCTTGTTCCTCACCAATTTCCTCAGTGCAGCTTTGACCTCTTCCCTCAATACTATTGGTTCTTGAACATATGCCACCTCCTGAAATGGATGAAGATCTACCAGTTCTTTTTGGTACAGTAACTCTGTGTATTCCTTCTGTCTTCTTTTGATGCTTCCTGCATCATTTGATATTTTACCCATAGAATCTTTCAATATTACAACCCAAGGCTTAAATTTTTTCCTCAGTTCTTTCAGCTTGAGAAATGCCCAGAGTGTTCTTTCCTTTTGGTTTTCTAACTCCAGGTCTTCGCACATTTCATCATAGTTATTGGCTTTGTCTCTAATTGAGCTGCTCTTTGAAATCTGTTCAGCTTTTTTATCTTGTCATTTCTTCTGTTTGCTTTAGTTACCCTTCACTCAAGGGCAAGTTTTAGAGTCTCTTCTGACATCCATTTTGGTCTTTTCTTTGTTTCTCATCTTTTTAATGACCTCTTGCTTTCTTCATGGATGATGCGATTGATGTCATCCCACAATTCTTCTGGTTTTTGGTCCTGATTTGGACAACTAGCCTCCAGAATTGACAGCCGATAAATTTCTGTTCTTTAAAATAAATAAAATGTTGGACTTCTGGTAAGATGGAGGAATAGGCAGAGAAGCGACAAAGACCCTCTTCAACAAGAAAAGAAAAACCAATTGACAGAGATACAGAAGATAATCTTGAAGCCCTGAGCTTCAAAAGGAACTGTACAGAAGTGAATTACACCAACTAGTGGAAAAACCTGAGTGAAAACAGTGAGTACAGAGATCGTTGGAAGTGCAGACTCTCAGTTACTCTGACAAGACCAAAAGCCTGAATATTTCCAAGTGGTGTTGGGACCTGAGAATTGACATAAAGATCAGCCCTGGTCACCAAGGGCTGCGGGGATGACTGTTCTGGTGGCCTATGACTAGGAAAGGAAACAGCAGGGAGGGAGACAACCTGAGTTGTTGACGTTCTACTGTCCAGAGGTTGCAGCCATTTTGATTGCTTACACGTGGCAGCCATTTTGGATATTTAAAGTTATTGAGGGTGAAGCCATTTTGAAAGTTTGTAAGTGGCAGCCATTCTGGATATTTAAAGTGACTGAGGGTGCAGCCATTTTGAATGTTTACAAGCGGTGGTCATTTTGGATATTTAAAGTGATTGAGGGTGAGCCATTTTTAATCTTTACAAGTGGTAACCATTTTGAATTTTAAAGTGATAGCATTCTCATTCAGATACCAGAGACCTGAGAATAGGCTCAGTTTGCCAAGGTTGTCAAGGACATACAAGAGGCTGACAACAGGAAAAGAGACAGGTGGTGAGTCTATAAGTGTTGTCAACTAGTGAATAGAGGAGCACAGCACAGTACCTTGCTTGCATAGATAACATACAAAGAAAACAAAAATCATGGGCAGGTCACTCCAACATACAATCACCAGTTAAATATAAACAAAAAAATGTCACAATGCCTCAGAGACAACAGAGCATCACAGTCCACACAAAGAAGCAAGATAAAGCAGGAGAAACAAGGTACCAAGATACAGACCCAAAACACATCCCTGAGGAAGATGCAGCATTGGAACTCCCTGATAAGGAATTCAAAAAAATTATATTTAGGTATTTTCAAAGGGTTGAGAGACAGATCAAGGAAAACACAGACAAAACCCTAGAAAAATTTCGAAGAAAATACAAAAACAAAATGACAAAATAAATGAAAAATTTGAAATGATTTAAAATCTATAGATAACACAGAAATAGATAACACATTGAAAGGGCAAAGGAGTAGAATTGATGTAATGGAAGACAAAATTAATGAGATTGAAGACAAATACCTAAAAACTTGGAAAGGGATCAATCAGAAAAGTGATCAAAACAAAATGAAGAAAGCCTAA
>NW_006921862.1:4654490-4656600 GCF_000298275.1 Orycteropus afer afer
TGGCATAACCCAGGAACCAACCCAGCTATGAAAGTATCCAAAGTAAATAAGCCTACAAGATTGTAAACAGGGAACCAGAGACATTAATTGACAAATGAGGACAACTACAAACCTAAAGGGGGAAAAAACTGTGTCATTATAGAACTTCTAGATGGTAGGGAAGTCAAGACAACTACAAGATAGAACAGACTGTTGTAAACTTGGGAAGAAAACTGTAAATCACAGGGTAACCTCAAAGAAAAATCATAAACCGTCACATCAAAATCAAAAAGAGGACCAACACAGATATTTAGCAAATACTAAAAAAATAGCAACAAAGGAAGTGATAACATGATTCATGAACAAAATGAGCTCAGCATAGAAAATTACATGGAACAAAGAGATTGACACCATGAAAAAGCATGTAACAAAAATGACAGCAACAAATTCATATTTGCCGATAAATACATATCTATCAAGAAACTTATCACTAAGATTTATAGAAAACTCCAATGCCTCAACACCAAAGGAATTAACAATTGTTGTAGTTCACTTTGTGTGTCTACTTGGCTGGGCCTGGTTGAGTGGCTGGGCAGCTGGATGTAGAATTTCCCATGATGAGACTGGTAATCAACTCCATTGTGGAATCTACTATGGGCAGCTGAGTAGCTGCCTTAGGGAATGTGGTCTGCTTCCTCTATATAAGCAGAAGCCTTAGGGAATGGTCTCTAGCATATGGCACACTTGGACCCTGCATGAAGCCGTGTCATTGTTCAGCAGCCTCCTATGCTCTGCCAACCTTGCTTTCAATGAACTTGAATTAATGGCCTGCCGTGTGGTTTGGTAACATTGGGACTGTGTCATTTTATTTGTCGACCTTGGGCTTGTTAGCCTAAGCAGCCACTAGCTGCCTGAGTGAAGAAATGCCTGTAGCTTCAGTGGACGGGGAGCAAGAGGCAGAAATGAAGCCCAGGGTCGAGGGGTTTTCACACAGCCTCTAGAGCCTGGAACTTTGAACTTGGACTTCAAGCCTCCAAATTGTGAGACAATAAACTCCTGTTTGTGAAGGCCATCCCATTTGTAGTATATTCTTGTCATAGTGGCACTAGGTAACCAGAACAACAATCCAATTGAAAAATGGGCAGAAGACTTGAATAGACACTTCACCAAGGAGGATATTCAGGTGGCCAGCTAATACATGAAGAGATGCTCACAATCAATGGGCATCAGAGAGGTGTAAATCAAAACAACAATGAGATACTGTCTCACCCCAGCACTGATGGCAAGGTTCAAGACAGAAAATAACAAATGCTGGCAGGGATGTGGAGAGATTGAGACTCTCATACACTGCTGGTGGGACTGTGAAGTGATACAACCACTGTGGAAAGAAGTATGGCCATTCCTTAGAAAGCTGCAATTGGAGATACCATTTGACCCAGCAATCCCATTACTAGATATATATCCTAGAGAGGTGAAAGCCAGGACAGAAACAGATATATGCACACTCATGTTCATTGCAACACTATTAACAATAGCAAAAAGATGGAAACAACCTACATGCCCTTCAGCAGAAGAGTGGATTTCCAAACTATGGTACATACACACAATGGAATGCTATATAGCACTAAAGAATAATGTAGAGTCTGCAAAACCCCGCATAATATGGATGAATTTGGAGGACATTATGCTGAGAGAAATAAGACAAACACAGAAGGACAAATATAGTATTAGTTCATTGTTGTGGAGGTTCAAAGAAAGGTTTAAATATGGAGGGAAACTTTGTTGGTTGCCAGCGGTTGGAGGGGAGGGGAAAGAGCACTGCAAAAAAAAAAAAAAAAAAGCATTGACTCCTGTCACTTTAGTTTTGTGTATTTCTTTGTACATAAATTATGTTTCAATAAAATACATTAGAAATAAAATAAAATGTTAAAAATAAATAAGACCTAAGAGGTATTTTTAGTCTCCCTCCCCCATTAAAAAAAGAAAAATATCAAGTGCCATATTGCATTGGGAAAATCTGTTGCAAAAGACCTTTTTAAAATTATAAATCATAGGGTAACCTCAAAGAAAAATGATAAACCTTCACATCACAATAAAAAAGAGGACAAGCACAAATACTCAGCAAATACTA
>NW_006921862.1:4657027-4657779 GCF_000298275.1 Orycteropus afer afer
AAGGAAGGACATTATATAATGATTAAAGGATCAATTGAACATGAAGATATAACCATAATAAATATCTATGGACCCAATTGAAAGGGCCCCAAAATACATAAACCAGACTTTAAAAGAGTTGAAAAGCCAAATAGATGACTCCACACTCATAGTGTGAGATTTTAATACACCAGTTTCTTTGAAAGATAGAACAACTGGAAAGAAACTCAGTAAAGATGCAGAAGAGCTAAATAATACACTTCATGAACTTGGCCTTATGGACATCTACAGAGCACTTCACCCAACAGCAGTACAATATACATATTTCTCCAGTGCACATGCAACATTTTCCATGATAGACCATATGTTAGGCCATAAAGCAAGCCTTACTAAATTAAAAAAACATTGAAATACTGCAAAGTATCTTCTCAGATCATAATGCTATCAAATCAGAAATCAAGAATAGGAAGATCAACAGAAAAAGAGTAAACACATGGAAACTGAACAGTAGCCACCTAGAGAAAAACTGGGTAAGAGAAAATAAAAATTTAAATTAAAAAATTCCTTGAATCAAATGAGAATGAAAACACAACATACCAAATCTTTTGGACATAGCAAAAGCAGGGATCAGAGGCCAATTTATAGCAATATATGCACACATCAAAAAAGAAGAAAGAGCCAAAATCAACACTTTAAATCACCATCTCCAACAATTAGAAAAAGATTAGCAAGAAAATACCACAGACACCAGAAGAAAGGAAATAATCAAGATT
>NW_006921862.1:4658864-4661304 GCF_000298275.1 Orycteropus afer afer
GCAGGATATAAGATCAACATCCAAAACTCAGTTGGATTCCTCTATACCAGCAAAGAGATTGCTGAAGAAGGAATAAGGAATTCAATACCATTTACAATAGCTATCAAAAAAATAAAATACTTGGGAATAAATCCTACCAGGGACACAAAAGACCTTTACAAAGAAAACTATAAAAAACTACTTCAAGAAACCATAAAAGAACTACATAAATGGAAGAACATCCCATGCTCGTGGATAGCTAGATTGATGAAAATGTCAATTCTACCCAAAACAATCTACACATTCAATGCAATCCCAATCCAGATCCCATCAACATTCTTTAGAGATATGGAAAAACCATTCACTAACTTTATATGGAAAGGAAAGAGACCTTGGATAAACAAAGCATTATTGAAGAAGAACAACAAAGTAGGAGGTCTCAAACTGCCAGATCTCAAAACCTAACAGCCACAGTAGTCAAAACTGCCTGGTATTGGTTTAATGACAGATACATAGACCAATGGAATAGAATTGAGAACCAGAAATAGATTCATCGACCTATAGTCAGCTGATCTGTGACAAGGGGCCAAAATCCATTAAATGGGGAAGAGAATGTTTATTTAATAAATGGTGCTGGCAAAACTGGAGATCCATTTGCAGAAAAATGAAACAAGATCTGTACCTCACACCATACACAAAAACGAACTCCAGATGGATCAAAGACTTAAATGTGAAACCTAAAACTATACAGTTCCTCAAGGAAAAACTAGGGGCAAATTTAGGGACCCTAATATATGGCATAAATAGACTATCAAGCATAAGTCAAAATGCACAAACAGCAGAAGAGAAACGAGATGATTGGGACCTTCTAAAAATTAAATTTTTATGTGCTTCCAAAGACTTCTCCAAAAGAGTCAAAAGAGAACCTAAAGATTGGGAAAAAAATATTTGGTAATGACATATCTGACAAGGGACTTATCTCTAGAATTCATAGAAAACTCCAACACCCCAATAACAAAAAGACAACAATCCAATTAAAAAATGGACAGAAGACATGAACAGACACTTCACCAAGGAGGATATTCAAGCGGCCAAAAAACATGAAGAAATGCTCACGATCACTAGCTATTAGAGAGGTGCAAATCCAAACAACAATGAGATACCATCTTGCTCTAGCACTAGTAGCAAAGTTCAAAGAGACAGAAAATAACAAATGCTGGCAAGGATGTGGAGAGATTGGAACTCTCATATACTGCTGGTAGGACTGTAAAATGGTACAACAATTGTGGAAAGCAGTATGGCGATTCCTTCAA
The DNA here is from genome assembly GCF_000298275.1 of Orycteropus afer afer. Classification (NCBI taxonomy): domain Eukaryota; kingdom Metazoa; phylum Chordata; class Mammalia; order Tubulidentata; family Orycteropodidae; genus Orycteropus; species Orycteropus afer. The sequence goes on from NW_006921862.1 coordinate 4,660,157, forward strand.
AAGTTGGATCTAGAAATACCATTTGACCCAGCTATTCCATTACTAAGTATATATCTAAAGAAGTGAGGGCCATGACAAGAAGAGACATATGCACACCCATGTTCATCGCAGCACTATTTACAGTAGCCAAAAGATGGAAACAACCTATGTGTCCATCAACTGAGGAATGGATGTCCAAACTATGGTACATACACACAATGGAATACCATGCAACCCTAAAGAATAATGTAGAATCTGTAAAACACCGCATAATGTGGATGAACTTGGAGGACATTATGCTGAGTGAAATGTCAATCAGAAAAGGAGAAATATTGTATTAGTCCATTATTGTAATAGTCAAGGAAACGTTTATCTATGGAAGACCATTTTCTTTGTTGGTTACCAGGGATGGGATGGGAAGGTTGGAAACACTGTTAGATAGGAAGAGATAAGTGTTGATTTGGATGAAGAAAAGGGCAATGTGTCAAATGTGAGTGATCAATATAATGGCATTGAGGAAGAGAAAGACATAGAGAGGTACGTGGGAAATACAAACAACAAAGATGAATGAACCCTTTTGCACATATCATATGCCATGGTCAGTGAAGGCAAACATGGGTGGATAGATGGGTGAACAGGCTGAAATATTAGATATATATATGAGGTGGAGAGTGAACCCAAGAACATGTATAGGGTTGATGGACAGTGGTCCAATAACTTTGTGTGTATGATCTCAATTCCCAGGTGTATAATGGGGCTGACAAGGGGCAAGGTTGTAGTCACTGCTTGGTCACAGCCAGCTACCCAGAGGGACCGAGTAGTTGAACCTATGGGCTTGGGACCATAGTCACAGAGGACATCAGGCTCAATTGGCATAACATACTACACAAAATATTGTTCCACCTCCTACTGTGGTGAGTAGCAATTGGAATCTTAAAAGCTTGCAAGCTGCCATCTAGATGCAACGATGGGTCTCTCCTCATCCAGAGCCAAGGAGAATGAAGAAAACCAAAAATTCATGGAAACAATTAGTCCTAGCAACTGGTAAACCATGAGATCTGTAGCTTATATGACTATGAGACCAGAAGAACTAGATGGTGCCTGGCTACTACTGTTAACCACTTGAAAGAAGATATTTGTAGGAGATCCTGGATAGAGAGGGAGAACAA
>NW_006921862.1:4661927-4662999 GCF_000298275.1 Orycteropus afer afer
AAAAGCAGTGAGATAAAATATATGAAACGGAAGACACAGAAAGGTATATAAGAAGTACAAACAATGGAGATAAAAACCCTTTGATACACAAAATACTGCATTATCAATGATCAAAAACATTAATCTGTGGGTAGTAAATAGATGGGTGGTTGTTGTTGTTGTTGTTATGTGCTGTTGAGTCAGACCCGACTTATGGCGACCCCTCCTTGGGTTTCCGAGGCAGTATCACTGCGAAGGTGCATTGCCCCATCTTCCTTCTGAGGAGTGGCTGGTGGGTTTTGAACCTCCTGCCTTCTGGTTGGCAGTCAAGTGCCTTAAGCACTACTCCATCAGAGCTCCCAAATAGATGGAGAGACAGGCTGAATGATCAGTTATGTCTAGGCAAAAGGGAATATACCCAAGATCACATATAAGTTTGGCAGACAGCAATGCTACATATGTATTTGTATGGCTGAAGAATGTACATGTAACTAGAACTAATAGCAGGTAAAATTATGATAACATCTTTTGTGCAGTCAATCACCATGATGGAGCAAGTTGTTTCACCTATGGGTTCAGGATTATGGTTGCAGGGGACAGCAAGCTCAACTGGCATAATATACTATACAAAAATGTTCCACATCCTACTTTGGTAAGTAGCAACTGGGATCTTAAAAGCTTGCAAGCAACGATGGATCTCTACTCATCCAGAGCAAAGAAGAATGAAGAAAACCAAAGACACATGGAAACAATTAGTCTAAGGGACTGGTAGACCAGGTGATCCTCAGCCTATATGACCACGAGCCCAGAAGAACTAGATGATGCCCAGATACCACTGTCAACCACTCAGAGGGGGATCGGTGCAGGAGATCCTGGATAGAGTGGGAGAACTATGTGGAATAAAACTCAAAATCACACAGACAAAAAAAAAACCAAGTTTGCTGGTCTGATATGCCTTGTGAGACTCCTGCACCTATGGCCCCTAGCTGGAATAGAAGCCACTCCTGTGGCTTCCAACCAAATAATAGACAGGCATATGGGCTGAACATTTATATCAGGTAAATACACTCCTTGGAGAGATCAGTCATGGGAG
>NW_006921862.1:4663780-4664973 GCF_000298275.1 Orycteropus afer afer
AAAGGGCTCAAGCACAGCAATAATTTCTAGGATGGCTCAGGACCTGGCAGTGTTTAGTTCTGTTGTACATAGAGTTATTGTGAGTTGGTACAGAATTGATAGCACTTAACAATAGATACAAGATAACAGGAAACATAGAACACAGAACTGGAATCTGTCATTTGAACAGAATGAGGGGATAGATACTGCATGTTTTAAAATCAGGAGGGATGTGTGTCAGGGCTGTATCCTTTCACCATACTTATTCCATCTATATACGAGCAAATAATCCAAGAATCTGGGTTATATGAAAAAGAACATGACATCAGGATTGGAGGAAGATTCATTAATAACCTGTGATATACAGATGACACAACATTTGCTGAAAGGAAGGATTACTTGAAGCACTTACTGATGAAGATTGCATACTAGAGTCTGTAGTATGTTTACACCTTAACATTAAAAAAGGAAAAAAACAAAAACAAAAACAAAAACTCACTGCCGTTGAGTCGAATCTGACTCATAGAGACCCCTACTTGGGTTTCTGAGGTGGTATCTCTACAGAAGTAGATTGCCCAAGCTTCCTTCTGAGGAGTGGCTGGTGGGTTTGAACCACCAGCCTTCTGGTTAGCAGTCACATACCTTAGGCACTATGACACCAGAGCTCCCTATGCCATTGGAGCTCCCTTAACGTAAAGAAAATGAAAAACCTCACAACTGAACCAATAAGAAGCATCACAATAAATGGAGAAAAGATTGAAGTTGTCAAAGACTACATATTATTTGGTTCTACAATCAACACCAGTGGAAGCAACAGTCAAGGCATCAGACAATGTATTCCCTTGGGTAAATCTACTGAAAAAGACCTCTTTCAAGTGCTGAAGAGCAAAGATTTCTCCTTGAAGACTAAGATGTGCCTAACTCAAGCCATGCCCATTCAGGCACACCCAAAGCAGCAGGGCTGGAGAGCTGGAGAAAGGGGATTAAAAGGCCTAGGAATCTGGAAAGAGGAGGAGTCAGCTGCAGGGACCCATGTAAGGGTGGTACGAGAAGTTTCCAACAGGGAGGCAAACTAGTCTGTCAGTTTGTCCTACTGTGGTGATGTGTTGATGTGAGTTTTGAGGCTGAGCCACTGGTGTTTCTAACCCAGCGGGATGCACATGGTGCACAGGTATCATCCCAGCTTACAGACTGAGACAGACTAGGAAGAAGGA
>NW_006921862.1:4668795-4669257 GCF_000298275.1 Orycteropus afer afer
CCAAAACCAGGCCAGGAGCTGATTGTGGAACAGACCATCAACTGCTCATATGCAAGTTCAACTTGAAGTTGAAGTCAATTAAACTAAGTCCAAGAGAGCCAAAATATGATCTTGAATATATCCCTCTTGAATTTTGAGACCATCTAAAGAAAAGATTTGATGCATTGAACACCAATGACCGGAAACCAGAAGAATTGTGGGAGGATATCAAGAACATTATCCATGAAGAAAGCAAGAGATCACTAAAAAGATGAGAAAGGATGAGAAGACCAAAATGGATGACAGAAGAGACTCTTAAACTTGCCCTTGAGTGGAGAGAAGCTAAAGCCAGTGGAAGAAATGACAAGATAGAGAGCTGAATAGAAGATTTCAAAGAGCTGCTCAAGCAGACAAAACCAATTACTATAATGAAATGGGCAAAGACCTAGAGTTTGAAAACCAAAAGGGAAGAACATGCTCAGC
>NW_006921862.1:4669843-4671476 GCF_000298275.1 Orycteropus afer afer
TGACTGGAAGAGATCCATATTTGTACCCATTCCAAAGAAAAGTGATCCCACAGATTGTGGAAATTATAGAACAATATCATTAATATCACACGCAATTAAGATCTTACTGAAGATAATTCAAAAACGGTTGCAACAGTATATTGACAGAGAACTTCCAGAGGGGCAAGCTGGATTCAGAAGAGGATGTGGAACAAGGGATATCATAGCTGCTGTCACATGGATCTTGGCTCAAGGAAAAGAATACCAGAAAGATGTCTACTTGTGTTTTATTGACTATGCAAAGGCATTTGATTGGGTGGGTCATGACAAATTATGGATAACATTGAGAAGAATTGGAATTCCTGAGCACTTGATTGTACTCATGAGGAACATGGACCTTGACCAGGAGGCTGTCATTTGAATGGAACAAGGGGACACTGCATGGTCTAAAATCAGGAAGGGAGTGCATCATAATTGTATCCTTTCTCCATACGTATTCAATGTATGTGCTGAGCAAATAACCCGAGAAGCTGGACTATATGAAGAAAAACGTGGCATCAGGATTGGAAGAAGAATCATTAACAATTTGTGATATGCAGATGACACAACTTTGCTTGTTGAAAGTGAGGATGACTTGAGACACTTACTGATGAAGATTGAAGAACACAGTCTGCATTATGGATTACATCTCAATATAAAGAAGACAAAAATCCTCACAAGTGGACCAATAAGCAGCATCATGATAAATGGAGAGTGAGGTTGCCAAAGGATTCACGTTGTTTGGTTCTACAATCAAGACCAGTGGAAGCAGCAGTCAGGACGTTAGATGACGTGTAGCATTGGGAAAGTCAACCGGGAAGGAACTTTTTCGAGTGTTGACGAGCAAGGATGTCTCCTTGAGGACTAAGGTGCACCTGACAGAAACCATGATATTTCCAATCACCTCATATGCTTGTGAGAGCTAGGCAATGAATAAGGAAGATCGAAGTAGAGTTGATGCTTTTGAGTTGTGGTGCTGGCAAAGAATGCTGAAAGTACCATGGACTGCTAAAAGAACTAACAGATCTGTCCTGGAGGAAGTGCACCCACAATGCTCCTCGGAAGCGAGAATGGCCAGACTTGTCTCACCCATTTTGGTCATGTTGTCAGAAGGGACCATTCCTTAGAGAAGGATGTCATGCTTGGTAAGGTGGAGGGTCGACAAAAGAGGGGGAGGCCTTCAACGAGATGGATTAACACGGTGGCTGTGATGATGTGCTCAAGTATAGCAGGGATTGTGGAGCTGGTGTGGGATTGGGCAGTGTTTCGTTCTGCTGTGCATGGGGTCTCTATGAGTCAGAAACAACTTGACAGCACCTAACAACAACAACAACTCAAGCCATGATGTTTTCTTTCTTTTGTTTTTTATTTTAAAAGCTTTTTACATGTACATTTAGTTTCACTCTCCATTTACTGTGTCCAACCCAAACCCAGTCTTCTCCCCTCCCTACCCTGTAATCCTCCCCCTGTGTCTCTCATATTTATGCATTCCTGTTTGTCCTGCATTTCCTCAGCCTGAATGTTGGTCCTCTGGTGCCCCGTGGTCCATTGCTGTAAGAGATGTATTACATAGAGTATGTGGGTGCGTCATCCTGGGTTGAGTGGTCTGCCTGTA
>NW_006921862.1:4671796-4672834 GCF_000298275.1 Orycteropus afer afer
TTTTTTTGCATTCTTCTTCACTTCCAATGCTAGGAGAACATTAGCTGTGTAATAGATGGCCGCTTGAAAGCTTTTAAGACCTCAGTCGCTACTCACCAATGTAGGATGCGGAACAAGGCTTTTATGTATTTTGTTGTGCCAATTGAGTCTGGTGTTCTCCAGCAAGCACTATGGTTCTGGGCTGGTAGATCTATTGGATCTCTCTCCCATAGTGTCTGGGTGTCTGTGAGGGATTACTCTGTGTCTGTCTTCTATTGTTTCTGTAAGGACTGCAAGGAATTTGTATCACTGGTGTCTGTGCAGGATTAGCCTCAGCTGAATCTATCTTTGGTCTAGAGTACATTCCTGCTCACTGACCCCTATCTGATCATTTCAGGTGTTTATGTGTTTATCTGTAGCCTGGTGTTTGGTGTTAATGGTAATGCAGTATTGTGGACACAATGGTTGGTATTAGTATCTGTCGTCTATCTCTTATGTACACAATTCGATGTCCTCCCATTTCCTAATGTTATCATGGTGGTCACAGTTCCTTTCCATGTATCCCTCCCCTTACCTACATCAGCGTGTGGGCCCCAACTAGCCCAAAATTAATCCCTTCTTTTCGCTCCCCATCCCGGAAACCTACAAAGTGAGTTGTGTGTCCCAAGCAAACCCTTCTTTGTCTTTTTACAGTAATGGGCTCATACAGTACTTGTCTTTCTGTGATTGACTTATTTTCACTCAGCATAATGTCCTCCAGTTTCATCCATGTTGTGAGATGATTTGCATATCCCTTATTGTTCTTTAATGTAGCATAGTATTCCATTGTGTGCATGTACCAGAATTTGGTAATCCACTCATCCATTGATGGGCATTTAGGTTGTTTCCATCTCTTTGCTATAGTGAGTTGTGCTGCGATGAACATAGGTGTACATATATCTGTTGGTGTGCTATCTATCACCTCTTTAGGATATATTCCTAGTAATGGAATTGCTGGATCACATGGTGTTTCTATTTTCAAATTTTTAAGGAAGTGCTACACCATTTGCCACAATGGTT
>NW_006921862.1:4672977-4675578 GCF_000298275.1 Orycteropus afer afer
TTTTTTGTGTGTGTGTGTGTGTGTGTGTGATGAGGTGTTGAAATGTTCTATAGATTTTGGAGACAAGTCCTTTGTCAGATATGTCATAGACAAATATTTTTTCCCAATTTGTAGATTCTCTTTTTACCCTTTTGGTGCAGTCTTTGGATGTGCACAATGGTTGAATTTTTAAAAGTTCCCAGTCATCTAGCTTCTCTTCTACCTCCTGTGAATCTGAGTTAGGCTTGATAGTCTATTTATGCCATAAATTAGGGTTCCCAGATTTGACCCTACTTTATCTTTGTTGAATTTTACAGGTTTGAATTTCACATTTAAGTCTTTGATCCAGCTTGAGTTTGTTTTTGTGTGTGGGGTGAGGTATGGGTCCTGTTTCATTTTTCTGCAGGTGACTATCCAGTTTTGCCAGCATCATTTGTTAAAGAAGCCATCTCTTCCCCATTTAATGGGTTTTTGACCTTTGTCAAAGATCAGTTGTCCATAGATGGATGGGTCCATATCTGGACTTTTGATTCTGTTCCATTGGTCTATCTGTCTACCATTGTACAAATACCATGCTGTTTAAAAAGACTACTGTGGCTGTATAGTAGGTTTTAAGATCCAGAAGTGTGAAACCTCCCACTTTGTTTTTCTTCTTCAGAAATGCTTTGCTTATCTGAAATCTCTTTCCTTTCCATATGAAATTAATTGGTTTCTGCATGTTCTTAAAAATTCTTTTTGGAGTCTGGATCAGGATTGCATTAAATGTGTCAATTGCTTTAGATAGAACTGACATTTTCACAATATTCAGTGTACCTATCCATGAACAAGGTAGGTTCTTCCATTTATGTAATGCCCTTGTTTTGTCTTGTAGCAGTGTTTTATAGTTTTTTTTGTATAGGTCTTTTGTGTCTCTCATGAGGTTTATTCCTAGATATTTTATCTTTTTCGTAGCTATTGTAAATGATATTGTTTCCCTTATCTCTTTATCAGAGGACTCTTTGTTAGTGTAGAGGTATCCAACTGATTTTTGTATGTTGACCTTGTATCCTGCCACTTTGCTGAACCTCTCTATTAGTTCCAGTAGTTTTTTTTGTTGAGTCTCTTTTTTATTGAGTTTCTATGTACAGGATCATATTATCTGCAAATAGAAATAGATTTAGTTCCTCTTTGCCAATTTGTATGCCTTTTATTTCTCTTGCTTGCCTTACTGCCCTGGCCAGGACTTCCAATAAATGTTAAAAAGAAGTGGTGATAGAGGGCATCCCTGTCTGGTTCCCATTTATAAGGGGAATGCCTTGAGTCTTTCTTTATTTATAATGATGTCAGCCGTTGGCTTTGAATATATACCCTTTATTAGGTTGAGGAATTTCCCTTCTATCCCTATTTTGCTTAGAGTTTTAAACAGGAATGGATGTTGGATTTTATCAAATGCCTTTTCTGCATCTCTTGATATAATCATATGGTTCTCTTCTTTTGTTTTGTTTTATTTATGTGGTGGATTACATTGATTTATTTTCTGATGTTTAACCACCCCTGTAAACCTGGTATGAATACCACTTGGTCTGGGTGTATTAATTTTTTGATATATTTTTGGATTCTGTTGGCTAGGATTTTGTTAAAGATTTTTGCATCTATGTTCATGAGGGATATTGTTCTGTAGTTTTCCTTTCTAGTGATGTCTTCACCTGGTTTTGGTATTAGTGTTATGCTTGCTTCATAAAATGTGTTTGGGAGTATTCCATCTTTTCCTGTGTTCTGGAATAGCTTGAGTAGCATAAGTGTCAACTCTTCTCTGAATATTTGATAAAATTCTCCAGTGAAGCCATCAGGGCTAGGACTTATCTTTGTGGGAAGTTTTTTAATGTCCTGTTCAATTTCTTCTTTTGTTATAGGTCTGTTCAAGTATTCTGTCTCTGAGTGGGATAGTTTAGGTAGGTCTTGTGATTCTAGAAACTTGTCTATCTCTTCTATGTTCTCAATTCTGTTAGAGTACAGTTTTTCATAATATTCTGTCAGTATCTTTTTTATTTCAGTTGGTTCTGTTGTGATGACACCCTTTTTGTTTATAATTCTTGTGATCTGGATCTTCTCTTTCTTTTCTTTTGTTAGATCTGCCAAAGGCTTATTGCTTTTATTAATCTTTTTGAAAAACCAGCTTTTTGTTTTGCTGATTTTCTCTGAGTTTTTTTTTTTCTGTTTCACTTATTTCTGCTCTGATCTTTGTTATTTCCTTGCTTCTAGATGCTGTAGGATTCTTGTGTTGTTCTATTTCTAGTTGTTGGAGTTTATGCATTAGAGTGTTGAATTTGTTTCTTTTCTCTTTTTTGATGTATGCATTTATTGCTATTAACTTTCCTCTGAGTACTGCTTCCCTTGTATTGTATAGGTTTTGTTATGATGTATCTTAATTCTCATTTGTTTCTAGGAATTTATTTGTTTCAGTTTTTATTTGTTCTATTACCCAATAATTGTTGAGCAGTGAGTTGTTCAGCTTCTATATGTTTGATGTTTTTTTCCCTTGCTCTTTCTATTATTAATTTCTAATTTTATAGCATTGTGGTCTAAGAAGATGCTTTGTAGTATTTCAATGCTTTTGAATTTATTGAGGCTTGTTTTATGTCC
>NW_006921862.1:4676037-4676476 GCF_000298275.1 Orycteropus afer afer
GGGCTGACTCGACGGCACATAACAACAACAACAACTACTATTGTGGAGTTATCTATTATCCCTTTTAATTCAGTTAATATTTGCTTCACATATTTTGGAGCACATTCATTGGGTGCATACATATTTATTATTGTAATGTCTTCTTTGTGAATTGACCCTTTCAGCATTATATTTGTTTCTTACAATGCTTTTCACCTTAATGTCTGTTTTATCAGAAATTAATATTGCCACTCCTGCTTTCTTTTGGTTACCATTGGCTTGCTATATTTTTTTCCATCCCTTAACTCTTAATTTGTTTTTATCTTTGTGTCTGAGGTTGGTCTCTTGTAGGCAGCATATCAATGGGTCTTCTTTTCTTATCCAGTCTGCCACTGTCTTTCTCTTGATAGGTGCATTTAGTCCATTCACATTGAGTATAATTAGTGATAGGTATGAATTT
>NW_006921862.1:4677080-4694666 GCF_000298275.1 Orycteropus afer afer
AATTTCTGTTTGTCTGAGAATGCCTTCATTTTGCCCTCATATTTGATGGACAATTTGGCTGGATATAGGATTCTTGGTTAGAAGTTCTTTTCCTTCAGTGTTTTATATATGCTGTCCCATTGCCTTCTTGCCTGCATGGTTTCTGCTGAGTAATCGGAGCTCAGCCTAACTGTTTGATTATTATAATTAATATATGTATTTTTTGTGTCCTGGGAAGCTCTCAAAATTTTTCCTTTGTCTTTGATTTTGGAGAGTTTGATTATAATATGCCTCCCCCCCCCCCCTTGGGATGTATCTTGTGTGGTGTTCTATGGTCTTCTTGGACAAAGATCTTTTCCTTCTTCATGATTTTGGGAAGTTTTCTATTAGCAGGTCTTCCACAATTACCTTTTTTTTTTTTTAACCTCTTCTTGCTCTGGAATTCCAATGAGTCTTATGTTGTTTTTCTCATGTCATCCCATATAATTCTTAGGTTCTCTTCATTTCTCTTACATCTGTGTTCTGATTTTTCTTCATACAGGCTGCTGTCCACAGATTTGTCTTCTAGTTGGGGTATGCATTCTTCAACCAGTTCTAACCTACACTTTTGTGCTTCTATTGTGTTGTGTAATTCTGTAGTTTTGGTATTCATCATCTGGATTTCTAACTGCTGTTTCTGTATGAGTTCTGATTGTGCATTAATCTTGTTATTTTGTTCTTGAATTATTTTCCTGAGTTCTTCCAGGGAACTGTCTGTGTTCTCTTTCTTCTGTTTGGGGTTTCCTTAGGCTCTTGTCAAGCTCTATAAATGTATCTTCTAAATTCCTTCTCAGATAATTCTATTGCCTTCTCTTCCTCTATGTTTAATGAGACTTTTGTTTGTGGTTTTGCTTTTAATGCCTCATCTTTTTTTTTTTTTTTTGCTTGATTTGAGGTTACCTGTTGTTTCCTAGACATTTTGAGGTTGTTTTTAACTGTTGGTTAGGTATTGATTTGTTTTGTCTTGGTTTTATGATTTAATATTTTGTAAAGGTGAAGCTAGTGTATTTTATTTTTTAGTTATTAATTCAAGTATGCTGGGTTGCTCTGCAGTTTTCTTTGTGGTGGTGGGATCACTGTGTGGAATGTGGATATGGGTTTCTGTTTGCTGTTAAGAGGGTTTAGAATTCAGACCGGGAGGTATTATGGTGGCTGAATGTGATTTCTTCTATTGAATGAGTGAGAGTATTGTTGGAGAAGGTGGGAGCAGAAGAGAGAAAGAAGGAAAGCTTCATGTTGCTAGGCTTAGTTTCTAGGGCTCTGAGTAAGCTGCTATTGATGACGTTGTACTGTTATTCAGATGTCCGCAGCTCAATTCAGCAAAGACTTAAGTTGTTAGGGGGTCACCACTTTCTGCCAGGCTCAGACACACACAAAAACCCCACTCCTGAGGCCCCTCAGCACCAAAAAGCCTATCCAAGACAATTGCCCAGCTCTGGTGATCTGCCTCGGGAGTTCTTCTCTGGGCCCGCCCGCCTGCGGTGCCAAAGATCCATTTGGTTTCAGCAGTACAGGAGCCAGGTCACTGCCCACACAACCTGTAGTTCCAGTATTAGTGACAAAGTCAAGCATGGGCTCCTCAGTACCACTAAGCTGACCCAAGTCTGATAGGTGTTCTGCTGCAGGGGAACCTCCCCAGGCCCACCCTCTTATGGCCCTAGTGGACTCTCTGCTTGGTTTCAGTGGTGCTGGCTGTGCCTATCTGCACTTAGCTGACCCAAGTTACCAATAAAATCAGGTGCTGAAGATAGATTCCTGGGGTGATCACTGGTATGCTGGTGTGGTTGCTGGTATGCTGGTATGGAGTATCTTCTTCCTTAATCCACAGAGGTCTCAAATGGCCTTTCTTGCCTGCTGGTCAACACTCCCCCAGGGAGGTCTCTGATGACCTTTTGCAGCTGCCTGTCAGTGCTCCACAGGATTGATCTGATCTTGTTATTTTTTTTTTTCCCCATCCCTTTCTTCTTTCTAATTCTACTCTTCTGAGTTTGGTGCACTCTGACTCAATGAGCTATGCAGAGCACCAGAATCCCTAATTCAAACTGCTGTACCTAGTTTTTCAAACACTAAGATGCTAGAGGGAAATAGCATGGTGATTACTGATGAGACTCCATTTTGAATACAAGTCATGGTATTTTCAATCACCTCATACATATACATGTGAGAGCTAGACAATTGCAAAAAGTGCAAGGAGACCACATGTTCTGACCTCCAATAACCCCACAAGAGGAAGACAGGATTACCAGCAGTAACCCAAGGCCTATTCCTGCTAGGCCAGACATGCTGCCTCCGCTCTCCAGCTCTTTCTCCAACCATTCCTCCCAAAGCACCCACCATCTCTCTCCTAGGTTCGATAATTCGCTGCAGTGGCCACACAGAGCTCACAGATTATGGGGTTTATTAGGGAAGCACCACAGGCTACAATTCAAGTTCAGGAAAAATGCTCAGTCTTTCTTCCAGCCCACCGTTCCTCAGCCAACAGTCTCTCACAGTCTCTTTCCCAGCAGTGCTGGTCCCTTGATGTCTCACTCAGCAATGCGTGTCTCTTGCATCTCTTTCCCAGCAGCACGTGTCTCTTTCAGGAGCACCTGTCTCTTTTAGCAGCACATCTTCCTCAGCCAGCAGTCAGAGAGAGTTCTGCCTTCAGGAGGCCTCCTTTTGAGCCCGGAAGGGTGGTCAAACTAGCCAATCACAGCATCAGAACTCTAAGCACAAGAGAGAGAGAGAGAGAGAGAGAGAGAGAGAGTAGGAACCTCCCAGAACATTGTATTGTGCTACACCCAACAAAAATAACCCAGGTGGATAGCTTCAGCAATGAGGAATGAGGAGCTCCTCAGTTGCTCATAGAAAATCCCACCTTGGAGTTTACAAAGACTTATGGATAGAAAAGCCACACTAAGTAATTTACTACACTGCAACAATGAATAAGGAAGAGCAAAGAAAAGTTGCTGCTTTTGAGTTGTGTTGGTGAAGATTACTGAATGTACCATGGACTGCCAGAAGAGCTAACCGATCTATACTGGAGGAAGTGCGACTGGAATGCTGCTTAGAGGCAAGAATGGCAGACTTCATCTCACCTACTTTGGTCTTGTTTTCAGAATGGACCATTCCCTGGAGAAGGATGTCATGCTTGGTAAAGTGGAGGGTCAAAAAAAAAGGGGAAGGCCCTCAATGAGATGGATTGACACAGTGGCTGCAGCAATAGGTTCAGGTATAATGGGGATCATGAAGTTGTCACAGGACCGGGAAGTGTTTCATTCTGCTGTACATAGGGTCGCTGTATGTCAGAGATGATTCGATGGCACCTGACAAAAACAACACAACAACAGGAAACAATTTTTAAACTATTTAAAAATTTTAGTTTTTTAGATGAATAAAGTAATGATGAAGTAATCTTTTTTATATAGTAGTTACAAAATAGGTCCATAATTTCTATGTCAGTTTTAGTGTTGTTTCCTTTAAAATGGTGGCTGTTTTCTTCATAACGTATGGAGTCAGTTTTTAAATAATCTATAAAAATGTACTAAGAACAAAGTTATTGATTTTCTCCTTAGAGTATTCTAGATTCCATTTGTATTTTCCTAGTAATCTCTCAAATGATAAGATATTCAGGCTCTGTGACTCATAGCACGTAGGATAAATATACCCAGGATACCAGGAATCTTAAGGTTTCCAATTATGTCATGCACAGTGTCATACTTCTCACCATGGAGCCTCAATTTTGAAATTTGTAAATTGGAAGTAAGTACAGCTTTGCTGTTTGTCTAATGGGGCTATTTTGAGCACCAAATCAAGTAAGCACTTTGAAGACCATAATGTATTACATAAAAACTTTCCAACCCCTAGTATTCCTTTGTAGATGCCTGTTGGATGGCTCCATAAACATATCTAACCAGTGCCTAAAATCTAACATGTCCAATACTTTTTTTCTCTCTCTTCAGTGTATTATTTTTCTTATTTCATTCTTTCCCTTAATGGCAATGCTAATCCTTCCAGCCACTATGTCCAGTCACTTGGGCATGATCTCTATATTTCTCTGTATCCCACACATTCTATATGTTAATCAGTTGTCCAGTCATTTGCATATATATTACTGGCATCTCCGAGTTTCATACATTCCTTTTCATTTCCACCACCTCTACCAAAGGTCACACCTTAGCTACTCTCCCATAGAGAGTGAGAGCAGTCTCCCCAGTTAGTCACTTCTAAAATCTTACCCTCTATTTCTAACCTAAATGCATTTCAATGAACAAAACTTTCTTAATCTAGTGGATCCAAAAGTGTTATTTCCCTCTCTTGGGTCTCCTATAATGCTCCGATTTCACTTTCTTTGTTTTGTTTTTCATTTTTTCCCACATAATGTAATTTTATGGAGATGCTTTGGGAAAACTCAGGGAAAACCCTCAGTAGAGTTTGGTATTAAACCGTGGTTATCGTCCATCTCAAATCCCTGTGTTCTTCCCTGAAAGGAAGCCACAGAGAGGGATGATGAATAATGTATGCAAATACCCTCCTTAAATTCATGTTTCTTTAATATTTTTAGGGAGAAAATTTTCCCATTGTTCAAGATCTTATGGTAATTTTCTGGTCTGGGACTAAAGGGAATTTCCCTGGGCAATATTCTGGAATTATCTTTAGGGAGGACTGTGAAAAGATTTTATCATCAACCACTCATGGTTCAAACCAAGCTTCTATAACTAAGTCTAGTCCCTTTTCTCCTTTGCTGGAATGAAGATGGATCAAGTCCTCAGTCTCTTCTATAAGTAAACAGCAGCTACCATCATAAAAATACCTTCATCTCTCAACATTATCTCTGGTCCACAGTTATAGAAATAAACAATGTCACATTAAGGCCTGAACATTTCGAAAAAGTGGTTATAACCTTCAGCCTGAGCTCTGAAACCAATGTGAGTAATAGCATAATTCTAGGAATTAACAACAACAACAAGAAAAACAGTTGCCAAGTCAACCTTAGATGTTTCAAGTGGGTTTTCAAGGCTGTAAACTTTCAGAAGCAGACCAAGTCTTTTTCCTGAGGTTTCTGTGGGTGGCTTCAAACCACCAACCTTTCAGTTGATAGTCAAGTACTTAAACATTTGTGCCACATAAGGATCTGACAAGTAAAGAAATGTGAAACCCCTTAACAAGTTTTTGTCTCTTTGTGTCCTGAAATTTCTACCTTACTGTATACAGATCTAAGGAGCTCTGATAATGCAATGCTTAAGGCATTTGACTGCTAACCAGAAGGTTGACAGTTCAAACCCAACAGAGACTACATGGAAGGAAGATGGGATGATCTACTTCCATAAAGATTTACAACTTTGGAAACCCAGAGGGGGTCATTATGAGTCAGAATTGACTCAATGGCAGTGAGTTTCATTTTCTTTTAAGGTATATAGAGCTACATCTAAATGAATATGTAGCCAATAGAAGGAGCACACTTTAATTTGTATGAAAGGCCCCAAATAATCAAATAATCAGTAACTCAAACTCTGAAAACCTATTCCTTGGATTTAAATCCTAGCCTACTAGGCTCTTAATCTTTGACATGTTTTTTAACCTGTGTGGTGCTCATTTTTCTTATCTGTAAAATGGGGGATGTTTTTGTTGTTATGTGCAATCAAGTTGGACCTGACTCATAGCTACCCCTCCTTGGGTTTCTGAGGCAGTATCACTACAAAAGTAGATTGCCCAACTTTCCTTCTGAGGAGTGGCTGGTGGGTTTGAACCACCTACCTTCTGGTTAGTAGTCAAGTGGCTTAGGCATTACACTACCAGAGCTCCCAAAATGGGGGATAGTGAAGATTAAATGAGTTAATACATATAAATTGCTTGAAACAGTTCTTGGCAGATCATAGACAATCATTAAATGTTTAATATGAAGAACAAGTAGAAAAAACAAAAGAAGGAAGAGGAAGAGGAGAAGTCATCTCCTTAATAGGAGGAACACTGGCAATCCTGAAAAGCAAAGGTTATGTCTTTTACACATTTATATCCCTCATAGGATTTAGCTGATAATAGGTTCTCAGTAATTGTTCTACTATATGGCTGAATAAGTGAATGCAGAAGAGTATCACAGTATCGATCATCCATAGTTGGCTGTTGCTTTCCTTACATTGGCTAAGTACTTCAGTGGACTCATTAGCTACTTTAGGGATGTGCAGACAATCCCCCATGTAGAAACATGCCTTCCCATACTTCGGGACATGTAAAGAATTTGACAATGACACTGGGGGATTTGAAGTGAAAAGCATAATTTCTGTCATGGTGATATGTTTCCTCTAGTTTCCTACACATATCTATATGTCTCTTACTTTAGTAAAATCAATATCAAATCACAGAGTCTGATAGACTTAGCCCTCCCCACACTCCCTGACACTAGAAGCTTTTGGGGATGCCTGAAGAATCTGAGTCAAGATTACGGAGTTGGGTGGCAAGTGAGTCTGAGGTGACCCCAGAGAACATTTTCATGTTGTCCCAACAGACAAGAGTTAGTCTGAAAAACTATGTGTTTTAAATATTAGAGGATAATGGGGCTGGTCCCAAGGTGGTTGATCCTGGGGCTCGGGGACTGACTTTCCCTTGAGGGCAGTTCTATTTTAAGGTCGGAGCCTGAGGTAGGCAGGCCCAGGGCTCAAGGGCTGTTTTTTGCTTGGAGGTGGCTCTATATTAAGGTTGGGGCCTAAGGTAGGCAGGCACGGGGTTCAGGAGCTGCTTTTTCCATGGAGGTGACACTATATTAAGGGTGGGGCCCAAGGTAAGTGGGCCTAGGGCTCGGGACCTTCTTTGTGCTTGAGGGTGGCTCTATTTTAAGGTTGGGGCCTGAGGTCAGTAAGCCAAGGGCTTGGGGGTTGCTTTTCACTTAGGAGTGGCTCCATTTTAAGGCCAGGGCCTAAGGCAGGCATGGGTCTCAAGGGCTGCTTTTCACTTGAAGGAGACTCTATTTTAAGGCTGGGACCTCAGGTAGGGAGGCATGGGTCTCGGGGGCTGCTTTTTTGCTTGGAAGAGGCTCTATTTTTAGGCCAGGGCCTGAGGAAGGTGGGCCAGGGGCTTAGGGGCTGCTTTGCACTTGGGGGAGGTTCTATTTGAAGGCCAGGGCTCAAGGTAGTTGGGCACAGAGGGATTAGGAACAACTAAGGGAGACAAACTTGTCTGTCAGTTTATCATCCTGTGGTGGCTTATGTATTGTTGTGATGCTGGAAGCTATATGCCACCAGTGTTGCAAAATGTCAGCAGGGTTACCCATGGTGGACAGGTTTCAGCAAAGCTTCTGGGCTAAGACAGACTTGGAAGAAGGAGGAGGCCATCTACTTCTCAAACAATTGGCCAGTGAAAACCTTATGAATAGCAGTGAAACACAGTCTGGTATGTTAGTGGAAAACTATGAACAGCTCTGAAACATTGTCCAATACAGTGCTGGAAGATAAGCCCAGCAGGTCAGAAGGCACTCAAAATTTGACTGGGGAAGAGCTGACTCCTCAAAGTAAAGATGACCTTAACGATGTGGATGGAGTAAAGATTTTGGGACCTCCATTGGCTGATGTGGCATGACTCAAAATGAGTAGAAACAGATGTCAACATCCATTAATAAAGGGAACATGGAATGTATGTATGAAGTATGAATCTAGGAAAATTGGAAGTTGTCATAAATGAAATTGAAAGCATATAGATCAATGTCCTGGGCATTAGTGAGCTGAAGTGGATTGGTTTTGGCCATTTTACATGAGAAAAACATATAATGACAAATTGAAGAGAAATGGTGTGGCATTCATTGTCACAAAGAATAGTTCAAGATCTATCCTGAAGTACAATGCTGTCAGTGATAGGATAATATCCATACACCTACAAGGAAGACCATATAATAATACTATTATTCAAATCTATGCACAACCACCAAAGCCAAAGATGAGAAAATTAAAGATTTCTACCAACTTCTGCAATCTGAAATTGACAGAACATGCAATCAAGATGTTTTTATTACTACTGGTGACTAGAGTGCAAAAGTTGGAAATAAAGAAGAGTTACTGGTAGTTGGAAAATATGGCCTTGGTGATAGAAATAACACTGGAGATCACATGATAGAATTTTGTAAGACCAATGACTTATTAATTGCAAATACCTTTTTTCAACAGCATAAGCAATGGCTAAAAACATGGACTTCACCAGATGAAATACACAGGAATCAGATTGACTATGCTTTGGCAAGAGGCAATGGAGAATTTCAATGTCTTCAGCCAAAGCTAGGCCAGGAGTGGACTGTGGAACAGACCATCAACTGTTCAAATGCACATTCAAGTTGAAAATGAAAACAGTTAAGTCCATGAGAGTCAAAATATAACCTTGATAATATCCCTCCTGAATGTAGAGACCATTTAAAGAACAGATTTGATGCACTGAACACCAATGACCGACAACCAGAGGAATTGTGGGATGACATCAAGAACAACATCCATGAAGAAAGCAAGAGGTCATTAAAAGACAAGAAAGGGAAAAAAAAAAATACCAAAATGGATATCAGAAGAGACTGAAAGTTGCCCTTGAACAGAGAATAGCTAAAGCAAATGTTAGAAATGACAATTGAAAAGAGCTGAACAGAAGATTTCAAAGAGCAGCTTGAGAAGACAAAGTAAATTATTATAATGAAATGTGCAAAAAGCTGGAGTTAGAAAGCCTAAAGGGAAGAACACACTCATTATTCTCAAGCTGAAAGGGTTGAAGAAAAAAAATTCAAGCCTCGAGTTGCAATATTGAAAGATTCTATGGGCAAAATATTGAATGATGTAGGAAACATCTAAAGATGATAGAAGGAATACACAGAATTCCAGTCCAAAAAGAACTGGTTGATGTTCATCCATTTCAGGATATGGCATATGATCAAGAACCAATGATATTGAAGGAAAAAGTCAAAGCTGCACTGTAGGAACTGAAGAACAAAGCTCCGGAAATTGGCTGAGTAGCTTTGAGAAGTTGCAACAAATGAATGCCCCACTGGAGGCACTCACTCGGCTATGCCAAGAGATTTGGAAGACAGCTACCTGGCCAACTAACTGGAAGAAATCCATATTTGTATCAATTCCAAAGAAAAGTGATCCCACAGAATGTGGAAATTATCAAACAATACCATTAACACCACATGCAAGTAAAATCTTGATGAAAATAATTCAAAAATGGTTGCAGAGAATCTCCAGAAATGCAAGCTGGATTCAGAAGAGGACATGGAAGAAGGGATATCATTTCTGATGTCAGGTGGCTCTCAGCTGGAAGCAAAGAATATCAGAAAGATGTTTACTGTGTTTTATTGACTATGCAAAGGCATTCAGTTGTATGATCATAACAGATATGGATAACATTAAGAAGAATGGGGATTCTAGAACACTTGATTGTACTCATGAGGAACTTGTACATAGATCAGAAGGCTGTCATTCAAACAGATCAAAGGGATACCGCATGGTTTAAAATCTAGAAGGGAGTACATCAAGGTTCTATCCATTCACCATACTCATTCAATTTATATGGTGAGCAAATAATCCAAGAAGTTGGATTATATGGAGAAGAACGTGGCATCAGCTTTGGAGGAAGACTCATTAACAACCTGTGATACACAGATGACACAGCTTTGCTTGCTGAAAGTGAGGATGACTTGAAGCAGTTACTGATGAAGATTAAAAACTACAGTCTACAGTATGGGTCACAACTCAATATAGAGAAAACAAAAATCCTGACAAATGGACCAATAAACATCTTCATGGTAGATGGAGAAAAGATTGAAGTTGTCAAGGATTTCATATGACTTGGTTCTACAATCAACACCAATGGAAGCAGTAGTCAAAACAGACCATGTATTGCAGTAGGCAAATCTACTGCAAAACACCTCTTTCAAATGCTGAAGAGCAAAGATGTCTCCTTGAAGACTAAGGTTCGCCTAATCCAAGCCATGGTATTTTCAATTGCATCTTATGCATGTGAGAGCTGGACAATGAATAAGGAAGACCGAAGAACAGTTGATGTTTTAAATTGTGGTGTTGGAGAAGAATGCTAAGACTACTAACTTTTAGTCTGCTAAAAGGACAAATCTGTCTTAGAAGAAGTGCAGCCAGAATGCTCCTTGGAAGCGAGGATTGCCAGATTTCCTCTCACCTACTTTGGTCATGTTGTCAGAAGGAACCATTTCCTGGAGAAGGATATCATGCTTGGTAAAGTGTGGGGCAACGAAAGAGGGGAAGGCCCTTAATGAGATGGAGAGACACAGTGGCTAGAACAATAGGCTCAAGTATAGCAAGGATCATGAGGCTGGTACAGGCCTGGGCAGTGTTGTTCTGCTGTGTATAGGGTCCCTATGAGTTGTAGACGACTCTATGGCACTTAACAACAATAACAACAGAGGATTATGTGTTATCCCTTGGAAAAGCTTTTGCATTTTAAAGGATTTGTGAGGGATTCCTAATCTCCCTCCCTTCCTCCTTTCCTCCTTCTCTCCTTCTCGTCATCTTTTTCCTCTTTCCTCTTCTATCTTTTTCTCCTTCTTCCCCCCTTCTCTTTCTTTTTATTCCTTCAAACTATGTGCCAATGCTGAAAATTCATTTGGTAATAAAAAATATCATGGCTTCAGGAAGCCTACAAACAAATAACCTATTGTGACATTTTAGACATGAATAGAGCAGATATTTTAGTAGAGTTTCTTCTGAGTATCCGTCAAATTACCTCTTGTGAGCAACTACTGACTACACATACAGCCTTCCCTGAACATTATGTATTCTGAATCCTGAAATTAGTCTGGAAGGTAGGATGCAAAGACAAAATCAATTGTTCAGGGATTCATCCAACAACGTCACAAACAACGTTCATTAAATCTATTTGTTTTTAGAGTCTTAAATAGAACTATTCATATTGATTTTGCTCAGCTCTTAGATCAACCAACAAGTTATCAATTTCATGTACTTATGATCATTCAAAGGCAGAAGTAAGCTGCCTAAAGTAATATCGAGAAGCTTTATTTTAAAATATCATACTCAATATATAAAACATTGTTATTTTTCTTTTTGTAAAACTAGTAAATTCTTATTGTATTAAGCAAAAAAAAAAAAAAAAATGCCAAGTCTATTAAAACACATTGCTCAAATTTTGAACTATTTCCTTCTAGTGCTTTGTATGAGAAAAATTGAAATCATATGTGAAAATAAATAGATAAATAAACAGCTACTTTATTATAATGTGTCCTTCTTTTCCCCTAATACTTATGGTACTATACACTATTATTGGTTCCTACATATGACATCTGTCTTTAGGCACTGTCAATTGGATTCTGATCGGTATTGACCCTATGACCAGAATGAAATATTGCGTGGTCCTGCTCCATGCTCACAATCATTGTTATATGTAATTCATTGTTGCAGCCACTGTGTCAGTGGTTGAGGGCCTTCCTCTTTTCTGCTGGCCCTCTACTTTACCAAGCGTGATGTTCCTTTCCAGGTATTGATGCCTGCTGATAACATGTCCAAAGTATGTGAGACAAAGTCTCACCATCCTAACATTTAAGGAGAATTCTGGCTATACTTCACCCAAAATAGATTTGTTAGTTCTTCCAGCAGTCCATGGTATATTCAATATTTTTCATCAACAACATAATTCAAAGATATCAGTTCTTTTTTGGACTTTCTTATTCATTGTCCAGATTTTACATGCATATGATGTGATTGAAAATACCATACCTTGGGTCAGTCACACCTTACATTTCAAGGTCATGTCTTTGCTATTGAACACTTTCAAGAGGTCTTTTGCAGCAGATTTGCTCAATCTAATCTGTCATTTCATTCCTTGACTGCTGCTTCCATGGCATTGATTGTGGATCCAAGTAAAACGAAATCCTCTAAAGCTTCAATTTTTTTTTCCATTTATCATTATGTTACTTATTGGTCTAGTGAGGATTTTTACTTTCTTTATGTTGAGATATAACCCATAGTGAAGGCTGTAGTCTTTGATCTTCATCAGGAAGTGCTTCAAGTCTTCTTCCTTCAGCAATCAAGGTTGTCATCTGGATATTGCATGTTGTTGATGAGTCTTCTTCTGATCCTGATGCCACGTTCTTCTTCCTATAGTCCAGCTTCTCAATTATTTGCTCAGCATACAGATTGAATAAGTACAGTGAAAGGATACAACTCTCACACACACTCTTCCTGATTTTAAACCATGCGTTATCCCCTTGTTCTGTTTGAATGACATCCTACTGTTCTATGTACAGGTTCCTTGTGAGCACAATTAAGTGTTCTGGAATTCCCATTCTTCTCATTGTTATCCATAATTTGTCTTGATCCACACAGTTTAATGATTTTGCATAGTCAATAAAACACAAATAAACATAATTCTGGTATTCTTTGCTTTGAGCCAAGATCCATCTGATATCAGCAATGATATCCCTCATTCCATATCCTCTTCTGAATACAGCTTGCATTTCTGGAAGTTCCCTGTCAATATACTGCTGCAACTGTTTTTTGAATTATCTTCAGCAAAATTTTACTTGTGTGTGATATTAATGATACTGTTAGATCATTTCCACATTTGGGTGGATCACCTTTCTTTGGAATGGGTACAAATATGGATCTCTTCCAGTCAGTTGGCCAGGTAGCTGTCTGCCAAATTACTTGGCATTGCCTCCAGCATATCATTTGTTGGTTGAAACATCTCAATGGATATTCTGTCAATTCCTGGAGCCTTGTTGTTCACCAATTCCTTCAGTGCAGCTTTGACTTCTTCCTTCAGTACCATTGGTTCTTGATCATATGCCCCCTCCTGAAATAGTTGAACATAGATCAATTCTTTTTTGTACAGTGACTCTGTGTATTCCTTTGATTTTTTGATGCTTCCTGCATTATTCAATATTTTGCCCATAGAATCTTTCAGTATTGTAAACCAAGGCTTGAATTTTTTCTTCAGTTCTTTCAGCTTGAGAAATGCTGAACATGTTCTCCCCTTTTGATTTTCTAACTCCAGGTTTTTGTACATTTTATTATAATACTGTCTTTTCTCTTTTCTAGTTGGCCTTCCAAATCTTCTGTTCAGCTCTTTTTCTTGCCATTTCTTCCATTCTCTTTA
This sequence comes from Orycteropus afer afer, assembly GCF_000298275.1. Taxonomy (NCBI): domain Eukaryota; kingdom Metazoa; phylum Chordata; class Mammalia; order Tubulidentata; family Orycteropodidae; genus Orycteropus; species Orycteropus afer. Next base: position 4,690,188 of record NW_006921862.1, read on the forward strand.
GGTACTACTCTCCTTCCAAAAGAAAGTTTGAATCTATTCTGATATCCATTTTGGTCTTTTCTTCCTTTCTTATCTTTTAGGTGACCTCTTGCTTTCTTCATGTATGATCATTTTGATATCATTCCACAACTCTTCTGGTTTTTGGTCTTTGGTATTAAGGCATCAAATTTATTCTTCAGATGTTCTCTAAATTCAATCTGATATAATCAAGGTCATATTTTGACTCTTCTGGACTTGTTTTAATTTGCTTCAGCTTCAACTTGAACTTTTCATATGAGCAATTGACGATCTGTTCCATAGTTCGGTCCTGGCTTTGTTTTGGCTGAAGATATTGAGGTTCTCCATCACCTCTTTCCACAGATGTAGTTGATCTGATTCCTGTGTATTCCATCTGGCAAGTTCCATGTGTATAGCCACCATTTATGTTGTTGAAAAAAAGGTATTTGTAGTGAATAAGTTGTTGATCTTGCAAAATTCTGTCATGTGATCCTTGACATCATTTGTATCACCAAGGCCTCATTTTCCAGCTACTGATGATTCACATTCCAATCACCAGTAATAATTAATACATCTTGATTGCATGTTTGGCCAACTTCAGACTGCAGAATTTGGTAAAAATCTTCAATTTCTTCTTCTTTGGCTTTAGTGGTTGGTGCGTAAATTTGAATAATAGTAGTATTAGCTGGTCTTCCTTGTAGGCACATCAATATTATCTTACCACTGACAGCGTTGTACTTCAGGATATATCTTGAAACATTCTTTATGATGATGCATGTGATGCTATTCATCTTTAATTTGTCATTCCGAGCATAGTAGATCATATGATTGTCTGATTCAAAATGGCCAAAACCAGTCCTTTCAGCTCACTAATGCCTAGTATATTGATCTTTATGCATGCCATTTCATTTTTGACAACTTTCCAATTTTCATAGGCTAATAATTCACACATTCCACATTCTGTTATTAATGGTTCTTTGCAGCTGTTTTTCCTGTTCTGAATCATGCCCCATTATCAAATAGAAGTCCCAAAGTTTTACTCCATCCTCATCATTAGGGTTGACTCTATTTTGAGGAGGTACCACTCCCCCAGTTGTATTTTGAGTTCCTTCAGACCTAGGGGCTCATCTTCTGGCACTATATCAGACAATGTTTCAGGGATATTCATAATGTTTTCCAGCAACATGCAAGCCACCATATGGCAAACTGACACAAATGGTGGATTTTTTTTTTTTTTTTTTGTAATTATATAAGACAGAGTAGAACTACCCTATAGGATTTCCAAGAATGTAATCTTTATGGAAGCAGACTATCACATTGTTTTCCTGTGGAACTACTGGTGGGTGCCAACCACTTTCTTTTTGTCTAGCAGCTGGGTGTTTAACCATTGCATCACCAAGGCTCCTTCATAAAGAGTACATCCTTGGAAATTGTATAGAGTATAACCCTGTCCTACAGGGTCACCATGAGTCAAAATAGACAGCAACATGTGCGTGCTATTTATTTATTTATTTGGTTGTTTATTTAATCTTTAGGAAAGCCAACTGCCACATATTTCTCCCTTAGAGCAGCTAGTGAGTTCAAAGAGCTGAACTTTTGCTTACCAGCTGAGTGAGTCACCACTGCACCACCCAGTCTCCTTTGCTAAAGTAAGACTTTCAGCTTTATTCTTCTTCTAGATTACCTTGGCTATTCTTGCCCTGTGATTTTCCTTATGATTTTTTAAATCACTGTATCAATTTAAAATAAAATCTTTGGTATATTGGTAGTACATTGAAACTAGATTAATTTGGGGGATAACTGTCATCTTTATAATTAATATCAAGGCTTCCAATTCATGAAAATGATATATCCCATATCTAGTTTGCTCTTTAATTTCTCTTTTTAATGTTTTGCAGGTTTCCATATAGAGGTTTTGCACAATTTTTTATATAATTCTCAAATTTTGATATTTTAATCTATTGCTCAGATAGTGTCTTAATTTTACTTTTATATTTATATGTGAATAATACATGGAAATGCAGAGGATTTTGGTGTCTTGACCTTATAGTTAGTAATTCTATTATATTTACTATTTTTAAATTGAAAAAAATTAAATTTACCGAGGAATTTCAGAATAATACAAAGTACTTCTAAATAACCTTCCAACCCCTCCAAAATAAAAAACTCAGACTCACCACCATCGAGTCCATTCCAACTCATAGTGACCCCCTCCTTGGGCTTCCCAGGTGGTATCTTGAAGGAAGTAGATTGCTAAGTTTTCCTTCCGAGGAGTGGCTGGTGGGTTTGAACTGCCAGCCTTCTAGTTAGCAGTCAGATGCCTTAGGCACTATGTTACCAGAGCTTTTGCTGTCTTTGTTTTGCCATTTGTTCTCTGTGTATAATAATAATAATGTAATAGTAATTACTCTAAAAAACTCACTGCCATTGTGTCAATTCTGGCTCATACCAACCCCCTTTGGGTTTCTGAAGCAGTAAATCTTTATGGAAGTAGATTGTTCCATCTTCCTACCATGCAGCAGCTGGTGAGTTTGACTGCCAACCTTCTGGTTAGCAGTCAAATGCCTTAGAAACTGTATCACCAGAGAACCTTATAGTAATTACTGGACATATGATAGCATAGTGCCTAAGGCATTTGACTGTTAACCAGAAGGCTGGCGCTTCAAATCCACCAACCCCTCCTCAGAAGGAAGATTGGGTAATCTACTCCTGTAGAGATATTGCCTCAGAACCCCAAGGACAGATTGTTATGAGTTGGATCCAACTTGACGGCAATGAGTTTGGTTTGGTTTATTGGAATATTGTCTAATCTACAATCTACACTTAAATTTTGTTAATTATCCCTATAATTTCCTTTTAAACAATTTAATCTTTCCTGATCCCAGATCTAATGAAGAATCACACATCACATCTAGTTATAATGTCTCCTTGGTCTCCTTTAACCTTCTTTTCATTGTTACTTTCTTTTACTTGACAAGCATTTTGTGAGTTCAGGCCAATTGTTAAATAACCCTTGAGTTGTGTTTCATTACTTCCTTATGACTAGATTGCAGTTAATCATTTTTGGTAGAAAACCATGTAAATGATGTAATCTTTTTAGTGCTTCACAATAAGAGAGCCATGATATCAGTTTGTTCCATTATTGATTACATGTATTACATGTTTGTATGATTATATTTAAGGAGCTCTGGTAGTATAGTGCTGAAGGCATATGACTACTAACCAGAAGGCTGGCAGTTCAAATTCACCAGCTACTCTTCAGAAGGAAGATTGGGCAATCTACTTCCATAGAGATACCACATTGGAAACCCAAGGATGCGTCACTATGAGTCCGATCTGACTCACATCAATGTGATAATAATATTTTGGATATGTTTTATTATAAGAACATTGCTATCACTAACTTTACATTATTTTTTCATTTTAACATGGCTTCTAGGTAATTTAAATTACATATATGACTTGCATTATATTTCAACTGGATAGAGCTACTCTGAGCATCCACTAAAAATATAAAACAGATATATATGTAATAAACTTGTAGTAATAATAAAATTCTGTATCTGAAAAAAGGAAGGAAAAGAGGAAAAAGAAACATCAAAATCTGAACAAAATATTTCACCTAAATCACAACTAAAAAAAAAATTTTCATTATCTAGGTCTTGAGAAGGCTGTGAGAAATTATTTTTCGTTAAACACTTTGAAAATCACTGCTATTTAAATGCCTTGCATATAATTAAGCTCCTGATTCCCTTTTAGTCCCTTCGTTATGGGCATCCCTAGGCTAAATATTTTGCTCTTCTCGTTTTCATCACCTCGAAGAGTGAATCCAATTTTAGTGATGTTAAGCATTACTGCCACGTTCAACAATTTCCGAGTGTATACTTAAACTTGTGTCATTCACCAAATACCCCAGCTTAAATCTCTTGATATCTACAGTCATGCTGCATTGGACCATCTCCAAAAGTCTATGCATCAATGTGAAGAATCTTGATAAGTCTAAAATAGAACTCTTTGGCTTCCTCTACAATTTCATGCCCCTGATTACCTCCCTTTCCCAAACTCACCGTTTGGATAAATAACATCACCATTCTCCTACATCCCAAGAAAAATTAGTCCTCGGATATTCCTGTTTCTTTTAAGCCCCATTCCACTTAGCAAGGCAATATGTTGCTATAATTTTAGGATGTAGTTTGAAGGAAGTTTGTAAAACAAATGCTGATGGGTATGAGGGAGGCTCAGAAGGAGTCATAAATTGCCTCAGAAATGAAAGTGGCTTCACAGGAAAAAAAATGGGTAATATAAAAAACAAATACCCAGCTAACAGAATTAAGCTTAACCATATTGATAATTACATCACACATAAATTGTCTAAATATGCCAATGATAAGAGACTGTCTGCTTGCATGTAAAAGCTTGACCTAACTATATGCAGTTTACAAAATCTATTTAAACTCTAAAGACATGGATAGACACAAAGAC
>NW_006921862.1:4695066-4706553 GCF_000298275.1 Orycteropus afer afer
GGTGCCATCAAGTTGGCTCCAACTCATAGCTATTCTATCTATGTACAACAGAATGAAACACTGCCTGGTCCTGCACCAGCCTCACAAAGCTTGCTATACCAGAGCCCATTGTTGCAGCTATTGTGTCACTCCATCTCATTGAGGAGGTTCCCCTTTTTTGCTGACCCTTCACTTTACCAAGCATGATATCCTTCTCTAGGGAATGGTCCCTTCGGGCAATATGACCAAAGTAGGGGAGACAAAGTCTGGCCATTCTCGCTTCCAAAGGAGCATTCCTGCTGCCCTTATTTCAGGACAGATTTGTTAATTCTTCTGGCAGCTCATGGTACTTTCAGTATTCTTTGCCAGCGCCATAACTCAAAAGTATTTGCTCTTCTTTGATCTTCCTTATTCATTGTCCAGCTTTCACATGTGTATCAGGCAAATGAGAATAGCATGGCTTGTGTTAAGTGCACATTAGTCTTCAAAGGGACATCTTTGCTCTTCAACACTTTAAAGTGGTCTTTTGCAACAGATTTGCAGACTGCAATATGACATCTGATTTCTTGATGGCTGCTTCCATTGGTGTTGAATGAGGAACCAAGTAGCATGAAATCTTTGACAACTTCAAACTTTTCTCCATTTGTTATGATACTGCTTATTGGTCCAGTTGTGAGGATTTTCATTTTCTTTTTGTTGAGGTGTAATCCATACTTCAGACTGTAGTCTTTAATCTTCATCAGTAAGTTCTTAAGTAATCTTCAATTTCAGCAAGCAAGGAGCAAGGTTGTGTCATCCGCATATCACAGGTTGTTAATTAATCTTCTTCCAATCCTGATCGCCACATTCTTCTTCATATAGTACAGCTTCTTGCGTTATTTGTTCAGCATAGAGATTGAATAAGTATGGTGAAAGGATACAACCCTGATGCACTCCCTTCCTGATTTTAAAGCATGCAGTATCCCCTTGTTCTGTTTGAATGACAATCTGCTGGTCTATGTACACATTCCTCATGAGTATAATTAAGTGTTTGGAATTCCCATTCTTCTCAATGTTACCCATAATTTGTTATAATTCACACAGTCAAAAGCTTATGCATAGTCAATAAAACACAAGTAAACATCTTTCTGCAGTTCTCTACTTTCAGCCAAGATCTATCTAACATCAGCAAAGATAGCCCTTGTTCCATGTTTTCTTCTGAATCCAGCATGCATTTATGGAAGTTTTCTGCTAATCTGCCACTGCAACTGTTTTTGAATTATCATGAGCAAGATTTTACTTGCATGTGATATAAATGATATAGTTCTATAATTTCCACATTCTATGGAATCACCTTTCTTTGGAATGGGTACAAATGTGGATCTCTTTCAGTCAGTTGGCTAGGTATTGTCTTCCAAATTTCTTTGCATAGACAAATAAGTGCCTCAAGCACAGCATCTGTTTGTTGGAACATCTCAATGGGTATTCCATCAATTCCTGGAACCTTGTTTTTTGACAATTCCTTTAGTTCAGTTTTGACTTCTTCCTTCAGTACCATTGGTTCTTGATAATATGCTGCCTCCTGAAACAGATGAACATTGACCAATCCTTTTTCATACAGTCCCTCTGTGTATTCCTTCCATTTTCTTTTGATGTTTTCTGCATTATTCAATATTTTGCCCATAGAATCTTTCAATATTGCAACTTGAGGCTTGAATTTTTTCTTCAGCTCTTTCAGCTTGAGAAATGCTGAGCATGTTCTTCCCTTTTGGCTTTCTAATTCCAGGTCTTTGCACATTTCATTATAATTGACTTTGTCTTCTTGAGCTGCTCTTTGAAATCTTCTGTTCAGCTCTTTTATCTTCTCATTTCTTCCATTTGCTTTAGATATTCTCCGCTCAAGGGCAAGGTTCAGAGTCTCTTCTGACATCCATTTTGGTATGTTCTTCCTTTCTTGTCTTTTTAAAGACCTTTTGTTTTCTTTGTAGATGATGTTCTTGATGTCATCCCACAATTCCTTTGTTTTTTTGTCATTGGTGTTCAGTGCATCAAATCTATTCTTTAGATGGTGTCTAAATTCAGGAGGGATATTATCAAGGTCACATTTTGGCTTTCATGGACTTGTCTTAATTATCTTCAGCTTCAATTTGTATTTACATATGAGCAACTCATGGTCAATCTCCAGCATCATTTCTGTCACCCAAGGCCATATTTTCCAACTACTGGTGATTCTTCTTTGTTTCTAACTTTTGTATTCCAATCACCAGTAATAATCAACACAGGTTTATTGCATGTTTGGTCAATTTCAGACTCCAGATATTGGTAAAAATCTTCAATTTCCTCTTCTTTGGCTTTGGTGGTTGGTGCATAAATTTGAATTGTAGTAGTATTAGCTGGTCTTCTTTGTCAGCATATGGATATTGTCTTATCACTGACGGCATTGTACTTCAGGATAGATCTTGAAACACTCTTTGTGATGATGAATTCCACACTTTAGTCAATATTGCAACCTTAATCAAAATGAAACCATGCAAATAAAAACTTAAGGAATATAGCTAAAACAGTGACTCTCATAACACTCTAAATGAGAGAGAGTCACTGCTTTAGCTACACACCATAAGTTTTGATTAGCTTTAAATGTTTACATTAGAAGAGGCAAAAGATCTAAAATTACCTAAATTAATCTTTAAGGAAAGAGCTCTTATGGCTCAGTGCCTAAGGCATTTGACTGCTAACCAGAGGGTTGGCAGTTCAAACCCACCAGACTCTCTATGGAATGAAGATGCAGGAATCTACTTCTGCAAAGATTTACCACCTCAGGAACCCAATGGTGGTCACTATGGGTTGGAACTAACTCAGTGGCAATGTGTTTGGTTTTTTTTTTTTGGGGGGGGGGTTTAATCTTTAAGGCTATAGAAAAAGAAGAGCAAATCCAAAGTATTTTAAGAGGAGGAAAGAATAAATGTAAGAGGGAAAATCAATAAATAGAAATTGTGAAAATCAATGCAATCAAGAACCAAACAATATATTCCTAAGTAGACCAACTATGATTAAGAAAAAAAAAAAGAAACACAAATTATCAATATGATAAATGAAATAAAGGAAATGATTTGAGAACCCACAGAAATTAAAAGCATAATAAGGTAAATTAGAATAACTTTGTGGCAGACAGAATTCTAAAATTTCCCTCAAGTTTCCTACCTGTGCTGTGCACTCCTCCCATTGTGTGTGAATAGAAATTATGAATATTATGGGGTAGGCAGTGTCTTCAGAGATAATATAACCATCTATGTAGAAAATCTCAAAAAATTACAAGATGCAGTAAGCGATGTTAGCAAGATTGCAAAATACAAGTTAACATGCAAAAATAAATTATATCTCCATATTATAGCAACAAAAACTGGACAATTAAATCACTTACCTATACATGAAGAGATATTTTTCTAGATTTAGTAATTATCAATAGAGAGAGTATATGCATTACTCTGTCTTCATTTACAGTATATATTTTGAAGATAATATTATTGAATATGATATATATTTTGTTTCCTTTTTTATCATAAGAATTTAATGGAATGTAAGGAAACTCGATTATATGACCTTGATTATACCTTACATGAATTTAGAGAACAGATTTGATGCAATGAAGAACACTGCCTAAAGACCAGACAAGTTGTGAGATGACATCAAGAACATCACATAGAAGAAAGTAAAGGTCATTAAACAAACAGGAAAGAAACAATAGACCAAAATGAATGTCAGAATAGACTCTGAAACTTGCTTTTGAAGGTAGTATAGCTAAAGTGAATGGAAGAAATGATGAAAGAAAAAAGCTGAATAGAAGATATAAAAGAAGACAAAGTAAAGTATTATAATGAAATGTGCAAAGACCTGGAGTTAAAAAACCAAAAGGGAAGAACATGTGAGACATTTCTCAAACTGAAAGAACTAAAGAAAAAACTGAAGGCTTGAGTTTCAATATTAAAGGATTTATGAACAAAACATTGAATGATGCAGGAAGCATCAAAGAAGATTGAAGGAATAGAAAAAGTCAATGTAGTGAAAAGAATTTGTTTATGGTCTATTGTTCCAAGAGATAATAAATGATAAAGGAAAAATGATATTGAAGGAAGAAGTCCAAGCTGCAGTGTAGGGACTGGCAAAAATAAGGTTCCAGAATTGATGGAATAACCATTGAGATGTTTCAACAAATGGATGCAGCACTGGAGATGATAAATCACTTATGCAAAGAAATTTGGAAGACAGCTACTTGGCCAACTAACTAGAAGAGATCAATATTTGTGCCCATTCCAAAGAAAGGTGATCCAACAGAATGTGGAAATTATCAACAAGTATTGATATCACATGCAAGTAAAATTTTCCTGAAGATAATTAAAAAATGGTTGCAGCAGTATTTTTACAAAGAACTTCCAGAAATGCAAGCGGGATTCAGAAGAGGAAGTGGAATGAGGGTTATCATTGCTGATGTCAGGTGGATCTTGGCTGAAAGCAAATAATATCAGAAAGATGTTTACCTGTGTTTTATTGACTAAACAAAGGCATTCAACAGTGTGGATCATAACAAATTATGGATAACATTGTAAAGAATGAGAATTTTGGAAAACTTAATTATGGTCATGAGCAACCTGTATATAGACCAAGAGACTGTCATTCAAATAGAACAAGGAAATACTGCCTGGTTTAAATCAGAAAGGGAGTGTGTCAGGGTTGTATCCTTTCTCCATATTTATTCAATCATACAATGCTGAGCAAATAATCCGAGAAGCTGGATTATATGAAGAAGAATGTGGCATCAGAATTGGAGGACGACTCTTCAACAACCTATGGCATGCAAATGATACAACCTTGCTTGCTGAAAGTGAAGAGGACTTGACACACTTACTGGTGAAGATCAAAGACTTCTTCTGTATTGATTACATGATAACACAAAGAAAATGAAGATCCTCACAACTAGACCAATAAGCAACATTATGATAAATGGAGATGAGATTGAAGTTGCCAGGGATTTCATTTGGTTTTGATCCACAATCAACACGCATGGAACCATGAGGAGGCAGTTCCTCTCCAGTCATATTTTGAGTGCCTTCCAACCTCAGTGGGTCATCTTCCGGCAATATATCAGACACTTTACTACTGCTATTCATAAGGTTTTCAGTGGCCATTTTTTTCAGAAGTGGATGACTTAATCCTTTTTCTCATTCTATCTTAGTCTGGAAGCTCCACTGAAATCTTTTCATCATGGCTGACTGTGGTGGATAAGTTTATGTGTCAAGTTGGCTGGGCCTGCTTGAGTGGCTGGGTATGTGTATGTGTATGTATGGGTACGTGTATGTATGGGTATGTGGTCTGCTTCCCATATATAAGAAACAGCTTAGGGAATGGTCTCTAGCTTATGACATGCTTGAACCCTGAATATAGCTGTGTCATTGTTCAGCAGCCTGGCATGTTCTGCTCACCTTGGGACTTTCAATGAACTTAAATTAATGGTCTGCTCTGTGGTTTGGTAACATCAAGACTGTGCCTTTTCACTTGTCAACCTTGGGCTTGTCAGCCTCAGTAGCCAGCAGCTGAGTGAAGAAAAGCCTCCAGCTTCAGTGGGTTGGGAGCAAGAGGCAGAGCTGAAGCCCAAGGTTGAGGGGCTTTTACCCAGACCCTAGAGCCTGGCATTTTGAACTCAGACTTAAAGCCACCAAACTGTAAGAGAATAAACTCCTATGTCTTCAAGCTGTCCCATTTGTCATATATTCCTGTCAGAGAGGTACTAGGTAACAAGAATAGTGACACTGCTGGTATTTGAAATAATGGTGGTACAGCCTTCAGCTTCACAGCAAAACTCAAGCCACTGGCGTACAACAAACTGAGAGATGAGTAGTGGCACCTGGAAGCAGCAGTCAAGAAATAAGATATCCTATTACACTGGGCAAATCTGCTACAACAGATCTCTTTAAAGTGTTAAGAAACAAAGGTGTCACTTTGGAGACTAAGGTGCATCTAACAAAAGCCATGGTATTTTCAACAGCCTCATATGCATGTGAAAGCTGGACAATGAATAAGGAAGATGAAGAATTGATTCCTCTGCATTGTGGTGTTGGCAAAGAATACTAAAAATACCATGGACTGCCAGAAGAGTGACAAATCTGTCCTGGAGGAAGTACAGCCGAATGCTCCTTAGAAGTGAGAATGGCCAGACATCATCTCACTTACTTTAGTCATACTGTCAGATGGGACCATTCCCTGAAGAAGAATATCATACTTGGCAAAATCAAAGCTCAGTGGAAAAGGGAAAGGCCCTCAATGAGATGGATTGACACAGTGGTTGCGAGGATGGGCTCAAGCATAGCAAATATTGTGAGGATGGCACAGGACTGGGCAGTGTTTTGTTCTGTTGTATATAGGGTCACTGTGAATTGGAGCCAACTCAACAGCACTTCACTACAAGGAGAAGCTAAAACTTGGACTGATAGAAACATGTCCTATTAAATATGTATTCTGATGTTTTAAAGAAAATGTTTTTCTTTAAAAACAGCTAAATAATTTAATATTTAGAAGAGCCCAGTAATCTAGTTTATTAAGATATTCTACTATTTGTGCTTTTGGTTATGTTTGATAGTATATTTATGCCATAAATTAGGGACCTTAATTTGCCCATATTCTTTATTTCATGATCTTTTTAGGTATTACATTTAGGTCTTTGATAATCTTGCATTATTTTTTGTATATGGTGCGAGGTATGGATCATGCTTCATTTTTCTGGAAATGGATATCTAGTTCCAGGAGATCCTGGATAGAGTGGGAGAAAATCTCAAAATAAAAATAATAAAAAGACTAGGTTTACTGATCTGATTGAGACTGGTGAAACCTCTGAGACTACGGCCATTAGTTACACTGAGTGTGGAGTTGAACTCACCTCCATGTCTCAACTTTTAGCCCCAAAGCAAACAGGCCCACAGGGTGAACAGTAGCACCAGGGAGGTACACACTCCTTAGAACAATCAATCCCATGAGATCAAAAAGGCAGGATTTGCCAGGGATAAAGCTCAGAAGGCAGGGATGGAAATGGGAATAGTAACCACAGGGAGGAAGTGGGAAGAGTGCTATTATATTGCAGGGACTGCACTCAATATTACATACAAAACAAAATATATGTGAACAATTGTCTTGAAAGCCAATTTGCTCTATAAACTTTCACTCAAATGACAATAAAAAGTTAAAAAAAAACCCACCAAACTTAACCTTAGTGAATATATTTTTTCATCATATATAATTTTAGGATGAAGTTTGCCTAGTGTCATTTAGTTTGCTAATTGATATAAGCAATTTTTCATAGTTCAGGAATTAATAGATCTGGGTGCAGATTAAGGCTATTGGTCTCTAAGAGCTGGGGTTGGCACAATGAAAAAGAATGTTGAAACAACTTATTAAAGACATAACTACTTAGAATTGCTGGTAATTTATGATTTTATAGAAGTAATCACTTCTTTTTAATCTTGAGATTAAACTCATTGCCATCGAGTCAATTCCGACTCATAGTGATCCCTCCTTGGGTTTCCAAGGCAGTATTGCTACAGAAGTAGACTGCCCAATCTTGCTTCCGAGGAATGGCTGGTGGAATTGAAATGCCAGCCTTCTGGTTAGCAGTCAAATGCCTTAGACACTATGCCACCAGATCCAATTGAGTAATTACCAGCTTGTTCCAAGAGGGGAAAAGACTATAAACACTTGTAACTCATCGACATGGTAAATTCCAAAGACCAAGTTGTTGCAAAAAAATTAGCATTATGTGGAAATGGAGTATGACTACAACAGCTCACAAAATGGAAGATGATTATATCATTACATAACTACCAAATTACATCATTATATAACAGCCAAAGCACTGAGAATCATGGACCTGAAAAAACTGACACATAACCTTAACCATTATAGCCAGTGTTACTCTTGCCTAGCATTTTGGCATTTGTTACTACCAGACATAAGTTGTTAATGTGCAAAATAGTTGGATGGTAGATTTTTTACTATTGTTGTAAATGTTGGATAACAGGATAGTAGATACATGAAGAGTAGGTTTATTTCTTCATTTAACCATAATTTCCAAAAAAATAATTATTCTCAGATTAAATGTCCTGTGCTTTCATCACAGTTGTCAAAAGTTGTAAATGTTAGTTGAGTGTACATGCTGGAGGGAAGAAAAGAGACTTGTGCAACAGGCATATCTGAACTATCCAAACACAGTTTACATATGGAAATTAATGCCATGTGTGAATGTGCACCACAACTATAAATATAACTACAGTGAGAGCACAGTCGGCTACCGAAAACCAGCTCATTTGCTTGGACCTGAAGATTGAGGTATTTTTCCTTTTGGTTTGAAAGAGATAGAAAATTATCTTCAAGGAATATTAGGATGAAAAATGTTATATTTAAGTACAAACTTTCTCTTGTGGAATATATTTATTTTCTGGGTATCGTTCTATTTATTGATCCCATTGTTTTTGTTTTGTTTTTTTAATATTTTATTGTGTTTTATGTGAAAGTTTAAACAGCAAATTAGGTTCCCATTCAACAATTCCTACACAATTCATTGCATGACATTGTTTACACTACCTGTAATGTGTCAGTACTCTCACCATTTCCACCCCACCTGCCTCATTTCCAACCATCTAGTTTCCCTGTCCCTCCTCGCCTTCTCGTCTTTGCTTTTGGGTAAATGTTGACTGCTTGGTCTCATATAGTTGATTGTTTAAAGGAGCACATTCCTCGTGGGTACTATTGTTTATTTTTTAGGCCAAGCTGTTATCTTGCTGAAATATAACCTCTAGGAGTGACTTCATTTCCTGGTCAAAGGGTATCTTAGGGTGAAAATCTCAGAGGTTCTATATCAGTCTAGTAAGTCTGGTCTTTTTTATGAATTTGAGTTTTATTCTACATTTCTCTCTCATTCAAACCAAGACTTCATATTGTGTCCTGGTCAGAATAGTCAGTACTGGTATCTGCCCACCATACAGTTCCTTGGTCTCAAGTTAGAAGAGGTTGTGGTTCTCTTGGACCATTAGTTCTATGGACTAATGCTTCCTTCAGTCTTTGGTTTCCTTCACTCTCCTTTTTTCCAGACTGGAAGAGACCAATTGTTGTATCTTAGATGGCCCATCATAAGCTTTTAAGACCCCAAGTGCTACTCACTAAACGAGGATGTAGTACATTATCTCTTTGAACTAAATTATGCCATTTGACCTAGTTGTCCCACAAGATTATGCTGTTGAGACTTCAAACCCAGTAAATCAATCCCATGAGGCATTTGGATATGTCTAGGAAGTATCCATAACTGTGCTCCCTATGTGCTTTATTATATATATGAATACATATGCATTACAAACATGTATATGTATATGCCAACAAATATACCTAAATACATACACACATGTAATTCTATATACCTTCCCACATCCATATAGCATACATATATTCCTATGTAAACATTCACATAATTTTTGCTTGTTATTACTTTTGTTGCAAAACTAGAAATGTTACATTTACTCTAGTTGCCCTTTTTCTTGTGTACTTCTCAGTATCTTCATTTAATTCATTTAAGTAGTACTTACTTCACCCGTATTGTGTATTGCCCTTCCCATCACCAGAACCTGTGTCTACTATGTAGTAAGTTATTCCTCTTCCCTCCCCCTCCCATACCTGGTATCCATCAAATAACTTGATTTCTGTGTATATACCTATTCTTGAATTTTTATTAAAGTGGTATAATGTAATATTTTTCCTTTTGTGTTTGACTTATTTCACTCAGCATAATGTATACCAGATTTATCCATGTTATATTTCACAGAATGATCCTTATTCTTTGTTGATGCATAATATTGCATTTTATGTGCATATTGCAATTTGTTTGTCCATTCATCTGTTCATGGGCACTTAGGGTCCATTCATCTGTTCATGGGCACTTAGGGTATTCCATAATTTTGCTGTTGTGAATAATGCTACAGTGAACATAGGTGCATATATGTCTATTTGTGTCATTGTTCTTATATCTCTAGGATATAAACATAGGTGTCAATTATGAATTATTTCAATTTCTACCTTTTAGGAGAAGTGCCATACCATTTTCCATAGTGGTTGTTCCATTTTATCATCCCACCAGCAGTGTAGAAGTGTAGGAGAATTCTAATCTCCCCACAACTTGCCAACATTTTTTTGTTTTCTGTTTTTCTAATCAGTGTCATTTTTGCAGGGATGAGGTGATATCTTTGCCTATTCTTCATTTAGCTTGTCTTTTTATTGCTGAATTTTTGAAGCTTTCTGTATATTTTAGAGATTACACCCTTTTCAGATATGTCATTACCAAAAAGTTTTTTCCCAGTCTTTAATTCTTCTTTTATTCTTTTGGTAAAGCTTTTTGATGAACATAAGTATTTAATTTTCAGGAGGTCCCAGCTATCTAGTTTATCTTCTGTTAAGGTATATGTATTTTTTTATGTTCTATAGTATATTTATATCAAAAATTAGGACCCCTAGATTTGTCTCTATATTATCCTTCAGCTAAAACTTCACAGTTTTAGCTTTAACATTTAGGTTTTTGATCCATTTTGAGCTGGTTTTTGTGTATGGTATGAGGTATGGATCCTGTTTCATTTTTCTGCAAATGGAAATCCAGTTTTGCCAGCACTGTTTGTGAAAAACTGTCTATTCCTCATTGAATGGACTTTGACACTCTGTTGACGATCAGTTTTCCACAGATGTATGGATTTACTTTTGGGTTTCCAATTCTGTTCTACTGGCCTATGAGGTTGTTGTACCAGTACCAGGCTACTTGGAACAGTGTGACTGTATAGTAAGTACTATGATCAGAAAGTGTGGGGCCTCCTACTTTGTTCTCCTTCTTTAATATTACTTTGTTGTTGTTTTTTGTTGTTGTTGTTGTTATGTGCCATCGAGTCGACCCCGACTCATAGCGACCCCTCCTTGGGTTTTCGAGGCAGTATCACTACGGAAGTAGGATTGCCCAACCTTCCTTCCGAGGAGTGGCTGGTGGGTTTGAACCGCCAGCCGTCTGGTTAGCAGGCAAGTGACTTAGCCACTATGCTATGTGCTGTCAAGTCAGAGCTGACTCACAGCGACCCCTCCTTGGGTTTCTGAAGCAGTATCACTATAGAAGTAGATTGCCCAACCTTCCTTCTGAGGAGTGGTTGGTGGCTTTGAACTGCCAGGCTTCTTGTTAGGAGTCAAGTGCCTTAGGCGCTATGCTATCAGAGCTCCTAATAGTGCTTTAGCTGAGCTGATTAAGGCCTCTTTCCTTTCCATAAATTGGAAACTATTTTTGTTTGTTTTCATTTTGTTAAAGAATGTTACTGGGCTTTGGATTGGATTGCATTCTATTTGTACATTGCTTTGGGTAATGTTGACATTTTCATAACTTTAAGTCTTCCAATCTGTGAATATGGGATTCTTTTCCATTTTTGTCTCTTGGTTTCCTGCAGTAGTGTTTTGTAGTTTTCCTTATAT
>NW_006921862.1:4706698-4708819 GCF_000298275.1 Orycteropus afer afer
CCCCGACTCACAGTGACCCCTCCTTGCGTTTCCAAGACATTATCACTACGGAAATAGGATTGCCCAACCTTCCTTCTGAGGAGTGGCTGGTGGGTTTGAGCCGCCAGCCTTCTGGTGAGCAGTCAAGTGCCTTAGGCACTATGCTACCAGAGCTCCTTATTGATCTTATATTCTGCCATTTTACCAGTAACTTTCTAGTGGAATTTCTGGGATTTTCTATGTATGTTGTTAGGTGCAGCTGAATCAGTTTTGACTCATAGTGATCCTGCATACAACAGAACAAAGCACTGCCTTTGCATCCTCACAATCCTTACTATGCTTGAACCCATTGTTAAAGCCACTGTCAATACATTTCATTGATGTTCTTCCTCTTTCTCACTGACCCTCTACTTTACCAAGAAACTCTGGTGGTGCAGTGCCTAAGGCATGTGAGTGCTAACCAGAAGGTTGATGGTTCAAACCCACCAGCCACTCCTTGGAAGGAAGATAGAGCAATCTACTTCTGTAGTGACATCACCTTGGAATCCCAAGGAGGCATTTCTATGAGCTGGATCTGACTCAATGGCAGTGAGTTTGGTTTGGTTTACTTTTCTGCTTTACCAAGCATAATATCCTTCTCCATGGACTGGTCCCTCCTGCTAAGATGACAAAAGTATGAGAGATGAAGACTAGGTATTCTGGTTTGTAAGGAGTATTTTGACTGTACTTCTGCCAAGATGGATTTGTTCATTCTTCTGGAAGTCCATGGTATATTCAGTATTCTTCCCCAATACCATGATTCAAATGCATCAATTCTTCCTTATTCATTGTCTAGCTTTCACATACATATGAGGCTATTAAAAAGACAATGGTTTGGGTCTGTCACACCTTAGTCTTCAAAGTGACATCTTTGCTCTTTAGCACTTTAAAGAGGCCTTTTGCATCAGATTCACCCAGTGCCGTATGTTCTTTGATTTCTTGACTGCTGCTTCCGTGAACAATACATTTGGACCCAAGTAAAATGAAATCCTTGACAACTTCAATCTTTCTTCCATTTATCATGATGTTGCTTATCAATCCAGTTGTGAGTATTTTTGTTTTAATTATGTTGTGGTGTAATCAGTACTGAAAATTGTAGTCTTTGAGCTTCATCAGTAAGTGCTTCATGTCTTTACTATCAGCAATCAAGGTTGTGTCATCTGCATATCACAGGTTCTTAATGAGTCTTCCTCTAATCCTGGTACCACATTCTTCTTCATATAGTCCAGGTTTTTGGATTATTTATTCAACATACAGATGGAGTAGGAATGGTGAAAGGACTCTGGCACACACCTGTACTGATTTCAAAGTATACAGTATACACTAACCAAACCAAATTCACTGACGTTGAGTTGGATCCAACTCATAGTGACCACTCCTTGGGTTTCTGAAGCAGTATCACTACAGAAGTAGATTGCCCAACCTTCCTTCTGAGGAGTGGCTGGTGAGTTTGAACCACCAGGCTTCTGGTTAGCAGTCAAATGCCTTATGCACTACACCACCAGAGCTCTAGTTCTGTTCAAATGACTGCTTCTTTATCTATGTATAGTTTTGTCATGAGCACAACTATATGTTCTGGAATTCCCATTCTTTACAATGTTATCCATAATTTGTTATGATCCACATAGTGGAATGTATAGTATACATGATCGTATGTATAGGATCGCGTCATCGCAATAACTTTCCTTTGAGAATAATGTTGGCTATTAGTTTTTGCTATAAGTGTTGTTGCTGTTAGGTGCCACCAAGTCATCTCCAACTCATAGCAACCCTATCTATGCACAGCAGAACAAAACACTGCCCAGTCCTGTGCCAGCTCTGTGATCCCTGCTATACTTGAGCCCATCGTGGCAGCTGCCATGTCAATCCATCTCTTTGAGGGCCTTCCCCTCCTTCATCAACCCTCCACCTTACCAAGCATGACATCCTTTTCCAGGGAATGGTCCCTTCTGACATCATGACCAAAGTAGGTGAGACGAAGTCTGGCCATTCTTGCTTCCAAGGAGGATTCCAGCTGCACTTCCTCCATGACAGATTTGTTAGTTCTTTTAGCAGTCAGTTGCACTTTCAAAATTCTTCTCCAGCAACACATCTCAAAAGCAT
>NW_006921862.1:4712359-4715568 GCF_000298275.1 Orycteropus afer afer
TTGATCTCTTTGAATATACTAAATATAAGTCTTTTAATTCCTTCTGAGGTAATTTTAATATCATGTCCTCCTCAGGATGATTTTCTTTCCCTATATTTTGCTCACTTTTTTGAGCCATATTATTCTATTTCTTCATTAGATTTATTATTGTCTTCTGTGTCCAAGCATTAAGTTGTTATTTTATTTATTTGTACATTTATTTATTATTTGTATGTTTATTTATTTTGTCCAATATGTCATAAGTCAGGAACTATCTATATTTCCTCCTTTAACTATATTTAGCATCTTCTTTCATTTTTCTGGAGGACTTTCATCATATTTGCTTTTTTCTCCTCTCTCCTTGGATTCAGATCCTATCTTACCCTTCAGAAAAGCCTTTCTGGACCTCTGTGTTAGACTATATAGTTTAATAAGTATAATCAACTGATACTTATCTTATTTTCACTGTCTAGTTGAGGGGAAGTCTCTATTTTGTCATAGTCCAAACAGTCTATATAAGTAAGTCAAAAGTTTAGTTATAAAATGATGAAATTTTTCTCTATCTACATCCTGCTAAAATAATTACTCAATTCAATCAATTAAATCTTTGTAATTCCCTGAATCAATTACATCCTTGGTTAGAATGACATGGAATAACTACAAGTGATGGTGTAAAGGAATTGGCACTTTTAATTAGTTATTTTTTCAGGGACCTCTAGTGACTGAATTTTGATTTTATAGTATAAGAAGGATAAACAAAAGATAGAGTTATTCTACAAAGATAATTTTCTGAGAGAATATATCTTCTAAGATCCCTAAAAATCTTAATCTGAGACCCAATTCTGTGTATAAAACTTGGGAAAAAGCAGGTGTCCATTTTCATTACTTTATGATAGCCTTAAGAAATGAAGAATGGAAATAATATTTGATTATTAAAATTACAATTGTTACTAAAATTAAATTTTAGCTGGAAATTTATGATTATGTGACAAATGGTAAGAAGACCATGGCATAACAATTATGAGTTTCAAGCAGAATTCGGTTGTTTACCGATTGTAACAGCAAAATTATTAAGCATATTTTCTGCCCTATTTTGCATTCCTCAAATATTGATTCCCTTCCTTTTTGTCTGAAGTTGTATGTTTCATTATGATAAACTCTCTAGCTCAATTTTGTTTTTCTTCTACCTTACTCCAATTTAATAAAAGAATTGATGGAAATTTTCCAGTTTCTGTGAAGATCTGTGTTTATGGCTTATTGTAAGTAATTTTTTTTCTTTTTTCCTAGCTCAGGTTATATGTCTTTGAAAATCAAATCTGAATGTGTAGAATCAGCTTCATATGTGGAAACTATTTTAGTGGCCTAGTGATGCCACTGCAAGTCAAACCTGAAATGGATAAATTTATTTTTCAGTTTCCTCTGTCTTGTGTAAGGAGCTTTTGTGGTGTAATCATTAAAAAATTTGGCTGGTAGCCAAAAGTCAATGGTTTAAACTGATCAGCTGCTCCATGGAAGAAAAATGAAGCAGTCTGCTTCTATAAACATTGACAGACTTTGAAACCCAGTAGAGGTCGCTATGAGTCAGAAGTGACTTGATGGCAGTGAGTGAGTGCGTGTTGTGTAGTTTAAAATTAAAAGAATTGATAACATGGATTCTATTTTCTAACAAATAATGATCGCCACTCCTCGGAAGGAAGGTTGGGCAATCCTACTTCCGTAGTGATACTGCCTCGGAAACCCAAGGAGGGGTCGCTATGAGTCGGGGCCGACTCGACGGCACATAACAGCAACAGCAACAGCAATGATCACATATGAGAGTAAACGGATGAGCTATTTTATAATGTTTATGTGGTTGTTGTTGTTGTTATGTGCTGTCTAGTCAGACCCAATTCATAACTACCCATCCTTGGATTTCTGAGGCAGTATCACTGTGGAAGTAGATTGCCCCATCTTCCTTCTGAGGAGTGGCTGGTGGGTTTGAACCGCCAGCCTTCTGGTTAACAGTCAAGTGCCGTAGGCACTATGCTACCAGAGCTCCCATAATGTTTATACACACACACACATATGCAGTTTATATATTATTAATTTTTAAAGGAATTATAAGTTTTATACAATAAAATATTCAGGATATTACTACTATGCTGAACATGAGTTAATCAATGTTAATTATTAACACTATGCTTCAATATCTTAACAGATCTCCCTATAAATGTTATTATACTGTAAATATAGGAAAATAAAAATTATAGTAGATTCCAGCTGAAAGAATTCTAGTTCAATTTTGATTATATTTTTACTCTCTCTCTCTCTCTCTCTCACACACACACACACACACACAGACACACATAGTTTAAATATAGTGACAGACTAGACAAAACAGACAAAGTTTGTCTGTTGTATCATTCAAAAGATATTGAAAAATGTTCAATGATTTATTTCTTAACAAATTCATCAACCAATAAGTCTAATTTTCTGAACAAATAGTCTGTGTCATAGAGAACACATCATCTATCAATTTATCATGAAGTCTTAAGCCATGGTATTCCTAGAAAAATTAAAGTCTCTATTTTCTAATCTTCTAAAATTTTCCTATAGTAACTTTTTATCACAACAGTCTTATATATGAAATTTTATGTAACAAGAAGAAAATATATTTGATCCATATTTTTAAAGAGCCCAGTATAACATCTTTTCTCTAAAAGATTAATGCAGAAATAGTTTAGTGGACAAAGTTTAAAATTAAACCAGTTTTTTTTTCCATGAAAAAGTAATAACAGTTTGGTTATCACATGAGATCTATGATCTCTGTAATCCTCTAGACAAAGAAAAATCCCATCTTCCCTACACAAGGTCATGTAATACATGCTAGCAATAGAAGCAATTTTTGATACTTGTTTTTTTTTCTTTTAAAAAAACCCATGAACAGATTTATTTAATTTATTTCAAAAAGCCACGCTTTTAGCCTGAGGCTTTCAAGGTTGGTATCAGTTAATTAATTAATTAGGAGCTCTGGTAGTGTAGTGCCTAAGGCATTTGACTGCTAACCAGAAGGCTGGCAGTTCAAACCCACCAGCCACTCCTCCGAAGGAAGACAGGGCAATCTACTTCCATAGTGATATTGCCTCAGAAACCCAAGGAGGGGTCACTATGAGTCAGATCTGACTCAATGGCACATAACAACAACAACAATTAATTATTATTTTTTTTAATGGAAGTAAATAGATTTTTTT
>NW_006921862.1:4716743-4717868 GCF_000298275.1 Orycteropus afer afer
TTCAATATTTTGCCCACAGAATCATTCAATATTTCAATTAATGGCTTGTATTTTTTCTTCAACTCTGAGCTTGAGAAATGCTGAGTGTGTAATTTGCTTTTGATTTTCTACCTCCAGGTCTTTACACATTCCATTATAACACTTTACTTTGTCTTCATAAACTGCCCTTTGAAATATTCTGTTCAGCTCTTTTGTCATTACTTCCACTAGCTTTAAGTACTTTCTGTTCAAGAACAAGTTTCAGAGTCTCCTCTGACATCCATTTTGGTCTTTCTTCTTTTACTGTCTTCTTAATGACCATTTGCTTCCTTCATGCATGATGTTCTTGATGTCATCCCACAATTCATCTTGTTTTCAGTCATTGGTGTTTAATGCATCAAATGTGTACTTCAGATTATCTCTAAATTCAGGTGAGATATAATGAAGGTGATATTTTGGCTCTCATAAACTTGTTTTAATTTTCTTCAACTTCAACTTGAACTTACATATGAGTAATTGATGGTCTGTTCCATAGTCAGCTCCTGGCTTGATTTTGACTGATGATATTGAGTTTCTCCATTGCCTCTTTCCACAGATGTAGCCAATCTGATTCCTGTGTGTTCCATCTGGCGAGGTCCACATATATAGCCACCATTTATGTTGTTGAAAAAAGGTTTTTGCAATGAAGAAGTTGTTAGTTTTGCAGAATTGTACATGTGATCTCCAGTGTCATTTCTATCACCAAGGTCATATTATCCAACTGCCAGTGCTCCTTCTTTGTTTCCAGCTTTCACATTTAAATCACTAGTAAATACCCATAAATCTTGATTACATATTTGGTCAATTTCAAACTGCAGAAGCTGGTAAAATTCTTCAATTTCTTCATATTTGGCTTTAGTGACTGGTGTGTAAATTTGAATAATAGTAGTATTAACTAGTCTTCCTTATAGGTATATGGATATTATCTTATCACTACAGCACTGTACTTCAGGACAGATCTCAAAACATTCATTGCGATGAATTCCATATCATACCTCTTCAATTTGTCATTCCTGCCATAGTGGATCACATGGTTGTCTGATTCAAAATGACCAGACCCAGTACATTTCAGCTCACTAATGCCTAGGATATCAATCTTTATGCTTT
>NW_006921862.1:4718268-4719697 GCF_000298275.1 Orycteropus afer afer
ATTGTGGATGACTCTGCTGATATTTGAAATACTGGTGACATAGTTTCCAGCCTCAGAGCAACACGTAAGCCACCACAGAACCAATGGACAGACAAGTGGTGGAAACCTAGATGTCAAATATTGCTTGAAATGTGATTGTACCTCTCAGGTAGGCAAAGAGTTGTGCCAGCCAGATACCATTTCTAAGAAGGATCTTTTGCCCTGCCTCAGGGAGTGCAGTTAGCAGTCTGACTCCCATTGCTATCTCCTTCAAGTAAGTGTACCTCATCTGCACAGAGATACTTAAGATTTTGTCCTTCTCAGATCAACCAGTATACAGTGAGTAAGGGATATCTGACTTTTTAGCCTGATATAGAATATATATGATGAGTTAATATTTGCTCCAGAACTCCCACCTTGTTAGCCAAAGCTTTTTCAAATCTGCATCACAATTTAACTTCTTCCTCTGCCCAATCCTGCTTTCTCTCACTTCCCATCACAAGTGTTGATCCCTGGTAAATATCACACATTTAAAATATTTCACCATCTGCATCCATAGTACTTGACCTGCAATAACCTCTTATGCTTCTCAAACTCTATTAGTGCCCCATTCTACAGTGTTCATCTTCCTCCCTTCAGTTAATTACCCCAGGTTGACAATTAAGTCATTTTGGTCTTAATTTGACAGTTTACTATTGAGTTAGGAAGACGGTGTAAACATACCTAAGCTTTGTGGAAGTGTCAAAGTCAGTGTGCTGTTTTTAGCACTGGAAGATTTAAGAGTATGAATATACTATGACACTGGCTGTTAGATGACACAAAACTCAAAAAACTCACTGCCATCAAACCCCTTTGGGTTTCTGAGACAGGAAATCTTTACAGAAGTAGATTGCACAGTCTTCCTTCCGTTGAGTTGCTGGTGGGTTTGAGCCATCAGCCTTCTGGTTAGTAGTCAAATGCCTTAGGCATTACAACACAAAAAGAGGGTATGAATATGAGGACCCAGAAATGGTATCTTACAGTTTATTGAGAATCAGATGGGAGTGTGACCACTCAGAGACTTGGTGAAAAATTCACAATGGAGAATGATGAATCATAACCAGGAAAGATAAACCAGTGCCAAGTATGTACAGAAGATTGTATATGAAGTAGGAACAGGTATATATCCTG
Organism: Orycteropus afer afer; assembly: GCF_000298275.1. Taxonomy (NCBI): domain Eukaryota; kingdom Metazoa; phylum Chordata; class Mammalia; order Tubulidentata; family Orycteropodidae; genus Orycteropus; species Orycteropus afer. Next base: position 4,719,418 of record NW_006921862.1, read on the forward strand.
CCCCAGAACCCCTCCATCATACACTTGGGCCCAGAGACATGAGACTGAAAATGCCAAAGGGAGAAGAATCATAGGGAAATACAGAAGAAAATTTATAAATATCTTGGGTTTTAACCAAAAAAAGCACTGACCCAGGTGTGAGACAGGAAAGAATAGAATAATATTTGTTAAAGCAAATAGTTTCCTTTTTGTGTCTTTTGTGGTGATGTGTTGATGTGAGTTTTGAGGCAGAGCCACTGGTGTTTCAAACACAGTGAGATGTACATGGTGCACAGGTATC
>NW_006921862.1:4720273-4721114 GCF_000298275.1 Orycteropus afer afer
TCAAATTTATACCCAACCACCAAAGCCAAAGATGAGGAAATTGAAGAATGTTATCAACTTCTGCAGTCTGAAATTGACTGAACATGCAATCACGATGTGTTAATTATCACTGATGACTGGAATGCAAAAGTTGGAAACAAAGAAGAATCACCAGTAGTTGGAGAATTTGGCCTTGGTGACAGAATTAATGCTGGAACTCGCATGGTAGAATTTTGCAAGACCAACGACTTGTTCATTGCAGACTCCTTTTTTCAACAAGACAGATGGCAGCTCTACACGTGGACTTAACCAGATGGAATACACAGGAATCAGATTGACTACATCTGTGACAAGAGGCAATGGAAAAGCTCAAAATTTTAAGCCAAAACAAGGCCAGGAGCTGATTGTGGAACAGACCATCAACTGCATATATGTAAATTCAACTTGAAGTTAAAGACAATTAAAACAAGGCCAAGAGAGCCAAATTATGGTCTTTAATATATCCCTCCTGAATTTAGAGACCATCCAAAGAATAGACTTGATGCATTGAACACCAATGACCGAAAACCAGAAGAGTTGTGGGAAGACATCAAGAACATTATCCATGAAGAAAGAAAGAAATCACTAAAAAGATGAGAAAGAACAGAAGACCAAAATGGATGACAGAAGAGACTCTGAAACTTGCTTTTGAGTGGAGAGTAGCTAAAGCAAATGGAAGAAATGACAAGATAAAAGAGCTGAACAGAAGATTTCCAAGAGTAGCTAAGGCAGACAAAACCAATTACTATAATGAAATGTGAAGAGACCTGGAGTCTGAAAACCAAAAGGGAAGAACATGCTTGGCATTTCTCAAGCTGAAAGA
>NW_006921862.1:4722929-4724122 GCF_000298275.1 Orycteropus afer afer
AGTCCCAATATTACCAAACAACACAACAGGGCATTGATTCAAGTCCATTGAAAGTCCTTTGATTGGCAGAACATTGCAGGCTGCTGAAAAATGACTCAACTATATTCAGGGTTCAAGTGTGCCATAAGCTAGAGACCATTCTCAAAGCTGCTTCTTATACAGAGGAAGCGGACCACATCCCTAAGGCAGCTACTCAGTTGCTTGTGATCCTTCAATGGAGTTGATTGCCAGTCTCATCATGAGGAATAACTACCACCAGCTGCCCAACCAACTCAACTAGGCCCAGCCAAGTAGACACACAAGATTAACTACCATACCCTCCATGAGAATTCTTTTTCTGTGTGTGTGTGTATCATTTGGGTGAAAGTTTATAAAGCAAATTCACTTTCCATATAGCAGCTCACATACACTTTGTCTCATGATATTGACTACAATTTCCCACAATGCAACAGCTCCCCTCCCACTTTCTCCCCATAACTACCTCTTCCCTGTGTCCTTTCCTCCATACACTCCTGCCCCCCCCCCAAGCTGTCTGTCTCCCTGAGCTTAAACAGCCCTTTATTTTCCCATGATTTTTCTCTCCAAACAGTGTATCTACCTAATGTAAATGATCAGCTCATATGCCTCTTTTGTTTAGCCGGAAGCCACAGGAGTGGGTTCAATTTCAGGCCAGAAGGTCAGCTAGAGGCCATAGTCTCAGTGGTTCCATCAGGCTCTATCAGACGAGCAAAACTGGTCTTTTTTTTTCATGATTTTGAGTTTTGTTCCACATTGTTCTCCCACTCTATCCAGGATCTCCTACATAGATCACCCTCTGAGTGATTGACAGTGCTAGCTGGGCACCATCTAGTTCTTCTGGTCTCATAGTCATATAAGCTGAGGATTGCATGGTGTACCAGATGCTTGGACTAATTGTTTCCATGTATCTTTTTTTCTTCATTGTTCTTTGCTCTGGACAAGGAGAGAGAAACCCATTGTTGCATCTAGATAGCTGCTTGGAAGCTTTTAAGATCCCAGTTGCTACTTGACAAAATAGGATGTGGAACAATGTTTTGTGTAGTATGTTATGCCAATTGAGCTTGATGTCCCCTGTGACCATGGTCCTGAGCCCACAGGTCCAACTACTTGCTCCCTCTGGATAGCTGGCTCTGGATAAAAAGTGACTACAACCTTGTCCTTTGTCAGCTCCACTA
>NW_006921862.1:4726022-4727517 GCF_000298275.1 Orycteropus afer afer
TTCTCTTTTGACTCTTTTGGATACATCTTTAGAAGCACATAAAAATTAATTTTTAGAAGGTCCCATTCTGCTGCATCTGGCAAGAAAAACAGGTCATGAAACAAAGTGACATGAAAAGATTAAAGGTTTAAGAAGAACAGGGGCCAGGTGGACACTCTGTGTATGATGCAAGAGCGAACCCTGATGCATCCATCCTGCTTTATTTATACATAAGCACGTGATTTCATCATTGTTCTTGGTATTTTCTTAATATTATCAAGTATTCAATCAAGTATTTTCTACAATACAGTCAAGTATTATCTAAAAGGTTAAAATTTTACTTTTCCTCATACCTTGAGTTTTTTTCCCATACCCAAGAATAATGGATGATTACTTAGATTAATAACTTTTACAGAAATAGCAAATAATCACTAAAATGTATTATTCAAAACATAATATGACTGTTAAGGCATGTAATTATAAAGTATGAAATAATTACTAGGATACATTATTCTAAAATATGACATCATTACTAAGGTATATTCTTCTTAGGTATGAAGTGTTCCATCAAGATAGTCAACATTCTTTACTGGAACAATGTTTACCAACCTATTTTGCTGGAACAATGTTTTGCCCTAAGTACACAGAGGTTGAGCCAAACAAGTATTCCACCGTAAGAGAGGCCTTGCCTTTTCTTACCTGTTGTTAGAACATGTGCCCTGCAATCATAGCCTTTTGGTAGTCTTTTTCTTTGTTTCAAACACCATTCATCTAGTTTTTCTTCTGCTGTTTGTGCATTTCAGATTATGCTTGATAGTCTATTTATGCCATATATTGTTGTTTTTTTGTTATGTGCTGTTGAGTCAGGCCCAACTCACAACGACCCCTCCTTGGGTTTCCAAGGCAGTATCACTAAGGAAGTAGATTGCCCCATCTTCCTTCCAAGGAGTGGCTGGTGAGTTTGAACCACCAGCCTTCTGTGTAGTAGTCAAGTGCCATAGGCACTATGCTACCAGAGCTCCCATGCCATATATTCCTCAAAGAAAAACTAGGGGCAAATTTAGGGGCCCTGTTGTTGTTGTTGTTAGGTGCCATCAAGTTGCTTCTGACTCAAAGTGACCCCATGTACAGCAGAATGAAATGCCACCCAATTCTGCGCCAGCTCCATGATACTTGCTATACTTGAGCTCATTGTCGCAGCCACCATGTCATTCCATCTCGTCAAAGGTCTTCCTCTCCTTCATCGACCCTCCACCTTACCAAGCATGACATCCTTCTCCAGGTAATGGTCCCCTCTGACAACATGACCAAAGTAGGTGAGACGAAGTCTGGCCATCCTCACTTCCAAGGAGCGCCTCAGCTGCACTTCCTCCAGGACGGACCTGTTAGTTCTTTTAGCAGTCCACGGTACCTTCAGCATTCTTCACCAGTACCACAACTCAAAAGCATCAACTTTTCTTCAGTATTCCTTATTAATTGTCCAGCTCTCACATGCATACAAGGCGATTGGAAATAT
>NW_006921862.1:4734792-4735303 GCF_000298275.1 Orycteropus afer afer
TTTCTCCATGTTAAATTTTACAAAGCATTCCATTTATTTATGTTTCCATATACTCAAAAGACATTCTCTTTAGAAAATCCACTTGAAGTACTTGGAAAATGCTAAGAACACATGTTGCTTTAGAACATTATAATAACCAGCTATACAGTGTTTGTTTTTCTACTTCTTCTGAGTTGCCGCTGACGATGTGAATAGGAGTATAAACACAAAATACTGATATTTCTTATTATTACATGTTGTTGTTGTTAGGTGCTGTCGAGTCTGCCCTGAGTCGTAGTTGATCCTATGTAGCACAGAATGAAATACTCCCTGGCCCTGTTCCAGCCTAACAATCCTTGCTATACCTGAGCCCATCGTTGCAGCCACTGTGTCAATCCATCTCATTGAGGGCCTTCCCCTTTTTTTCTCATCCTCTACTTTACCAAGCAAGATATCCTTCTCCAGGGAATGGTCTCTTCTGACAACATGACGAAAGTAGGTGAGAAGTCTGGCTGTTCTCACTTCCAAGGAG
>NW_006921863.1:0-12864 GCF_000298275.1 Orycteropus afer afer
AGATTATCTTCTGTGTCTGTGTTAATTGGTTTCCCTTTTCTTTGTTGAAGAGGGTCTGTGCAATCCTTCTGCCTAGTCCGCCATCTTTCCCCGCCTCCTTCACCATAAGGCATTGTTTTAAGCTACTTAGTTTTTAGTAATTTTCTGTGTCAAGAATAGAAAACTAAAATACTTACTCTCCGCCATTTTTAGCCTCTGTCTATATACATTTGTTTGATAGATCTTCATTCATATTCTCACCGTCTGTCTGTCACTTTGCTGTACTACGGCAGCTTGTGTTTTGTTGTGATGTAGAAAGATATGCCCTGGGTATTTCAAATATTAGCACAGATTCATGGTGAACAAGTTTCAGCAGAGCTTCCAGACTAAGACAGATTAAGAAGAAAGACCTGGTGATCAATCTACTTCCACAAATTAACCAATGAATCACAACACAACGTTGTCCAATACAATAGTGGTAGATGTTTCCTCTAGTTTGACAGGCACTCAAAACACACAGTGAATGCAACAAGGGACTCAATCACACAAGTGAGGGTGAAGATGGCACAGGTCCAAAGACCATGTCATTCTGTGCTACATGGGCTCTTCATGAGTAGGAGCTGACTGATGGCAACTAAACCCAAGTTATACAATAAAATAATATGTATATATATAACTGCAAGGGAACCTGAAAATTGTAGCATTTAACTTTTTAATCTCATCAGTACAGGAAGGCTTACTATATTTGAGTTCACATGGATACTAAAGGGACACTCCAAAATAGCATGATGGGAGTTATTTCTATAAATTGGATAGTTTATACCATAGATGTTGATTAAGAAAGAAGAGGAATTTCATACACCATTTTTCATGGATCCAAGCGAGACAGAGGAGAATTGCTCAGGATACCCTGGGGAATAGCAATATTTCAGGAGAGGCAGAAAACAGAGACCTAAGTCATGTGACTAACGAGAATTGTCAGAATAAAATATATATATGAGGGGAGAATATGGCACGGAAGTCAAAAGACTAATGATTTTGAGAAAGGATCAAATAGCCAGAAGCATAACTGACAGAGAGAAGCTGAGGAGAATAAGATTTAGAAATGTAGAGGGTTACTGTTGACACTGTTGAGGTCAGTATCTGCAATTTGTAGAAACAGAAAGGAAATTGCAAAGAATTGTGGAAGTGAATGAGAAATAAGGATGAATTTTCTTTTTTTCCCACAAATAATTACATGAAATAACTTCATATTCATTCCTAATCAGCCTTTCTCTATATCTCTGAGGAGTTCAAAGCAAGATAAAAACAATCTCTGCACGTACCTGAGGGAAAGTTTAAGCAATTCTAACTAAGGGAACAATAAAATATAAATAATTCAGAAAGAGGAGGAATTTTAGTCTCGACTTTTTCAGTAGAGTAGCATCTGATAGAATAAGATAAAAAACTACACGTATTAAACAGAGAAATTTCCAGGTAATAATCAGCTTGAAAGATTGTGCTTTGCTGTTTCTTTCTGAGTTAAGGGAGGTCTCAAAAGTCTCTCTGACCCAATCGGAGTATGTATATTGTAGGCTCTCTTATGAGCAGTTTGCTGCAGGCATTTTGCAGAACACAGAAGTACTAGAATTTATAATGTCAATATTGTTTCAATCTACGGAATAGAGAATGAAAACAGATACATACATAATGGCACTGAGTACTCACATGAAATAATATGGATTTAAGACTGATCTTTTAGCTGTATCAGACAGAAAAGTGATAAAGATTTGCAAATGGAATTTCAGATTGACAGTACTCCTTTGGGGCTGCCTGACTCAGGACATTATCCTACCTTCAAAATGAGTTGTCAGACCTTCTATTCAGGACATGTAAAAGACATATCTGAAAATCCTTTCATGCCCCTTGGCTCTTAACCATCTGGAGTTATGAAAGAGTTTTATTGGAGACAGAGAAGAGAATTGCAGTGGAGAAAGTTCCAGTCTCCCTTGCCACCACAAAGGGGCGGTGGCAGTTTCTTGCCTCTTACACCTGGCATTTTCTAACCTCTTACCTCTGTCCTAATAAAAATAGCTTTAGTGGGAGCCTTCAGTAACAGAGGTTTCCACAACAGAAGTGAGCTCTAAACACATTCTAATCCCATGAAAGAGTGGCATTAGTTCAAAACAGTGCTAGTAAAGCAGATCTTTTATTCCTCCCTTGATAAGGATGGAAAGACATATCAAAGAACTGACTCCTCACCTTCTTCACTTTCTCAATTCCAAACTGCAGCAGACTTAAGTTGGGTGAAAGGAAATCTTTATTTCTGAATAACCACAGAAGTTTTATTTTTATTTTGAACTTGAAATAATTGCTTTTTGTGATTAAAGTGATCCTTATTATCTAACAGTGAGTAAATAAGCTTTGAGGTAGTATAGGTTTTATATATAAAATATATATATCTGTCCCCACAGAATGTTTTAACAGCATGTATGAGAAAAATGTGTCTGCTTTATGATGCCACTTTATGAGTCCTCCTCTTTCAATTTCGTATATAAACTAAATTTTTCCCTTGCCTGGAAACAAATGTGGTTCACAAAAAAAGCTCCTTTGCTCTGATGTTCTCTCAGATGTCTCTCTTACTAACCTGTTTTATTGATGTTCTCTGACTATCCCCATTTTTGATTGAACATTGGCCTCTTATTTTGAACAAGGTTTCTGGATTGCACAAAAAGTTTGAATTTGGCTACTAACTGAAAAATTAGTGATTCAAATCCACACAGAAGCATGGTAGAATGAAGGCCTGACTTTCTATAGCTATGAAATTACATCTATTGAAAACTCTGTAAAGTGCAGTTCTACTCTGAAACACATGGAGTTGTCATGAGTTGGAAATGACTCAGTGGTGATTTTTTTTTTTTTTTCTCATTTTGAACACCTCCTTTTTCAGCCTTTCCAATCTCTTCTTATTAACCTGGGTTTCTGATTAGCACAGCTCCTCAGCACCAAGTATATGCAATCGTGGAGGAGAGATGTTCTTACTGCCCACTGAGCATTGATTTAATCACTGAACCAGCCTCACTCTCCACTGTGTAAATGTAGTGACCCTTACAGAATATTACCGACTTTCGCACATTTAATCCCAAACACCAGTTTAAAAAATATAATCTGAATAGCAAGAAAAGCTACACATCAGACCATAAATGATTTACACTTCCTCATGTGACCTAATCCCTTGCCTCTTTTTACTGACAAACAAGAGGAAAAAAAAAAAAAAAGCAGCTCTGGTGGTGTAGTGCCTAAGGCATTTGACTGTTAACTAGAAGGCTGGTTGTTCAAACCCACCAAGCATTCCTCAGAAGGAAGACTGGGCAATCTACTTCTGTAGAATTGCTTAATTTTGTATTTTATTAGATTTTATTTTATTTTACAAGTAAACAGAAGAAAGACTGCTGTAATCATGCCATTGTAAAATACAGTACAAGATTTTTATTTTCCCCAATAGATGAGATTTGTTCTTTAAGCACTGTGTAACATATAGCATTACACTGTCGAGATTCCCTCACCAAATAGTATATTTTACTCACCTCACCATTTGCATCTATACTGAGGATGCACATTCAACAGTATCACCAGCCAGGACACACACAAAGAAAATGATGGTATGACTTTGGAAACTAAAGTGTCTATTAAATTTGCTGTAGGATTGTGTGTAAGAAGCCATAATTACTGTCCTAGTCTATCATTTGAAATACTGATTAGACATTTAGGCAGCTTTAATGCACATTCATACATTTTTAAAAGGTGATGAAAGAGACTATCTATTCTGAAATCTACAGGTAAATAATTGATTTCAGTTTGTGCTGGGCAATATTCACATATTCTTATACGTGTAAAATGGAATTAGAGCACTTACAGTCATGTTCATTAATACAGGAGTCTTTAGTTCTGGAACTTCATGGCAGGTCATCTGGAGATAACAGCCTGAGAAAGGCTGTGGCATCAAGGCAAGGTTTGGAGGAAGTTGAATCATCTATTATTTCTGCTCCACAGTTTTTCTTAAGGGGTTATTATCTATGTTATTCTCTTCATTGTCCACCTGAGGAAGAGGAGAAATTACCACAAAGGAATGATCAAAGTGGCTAACTCAGAAGACTAAGAAAAACTACTTTCCCCACCATTTGAAATCCAGTGTCTTATAACAAAAGTCAAATATTATGCTAGTTGATCTCTTTTCAGCAAAATTTTTATTTGTGATATTAAGAATATGGTTTGATAATTTCTGCATTCTTTTGGAACATCTTCCTTGGGAATGGGCACAAATACGGATCTCTTCAAGTCAATTGTTCTGATAGCCTTTTTCCAAATTTCTTGTGATAAATGAGTGAGCACTTCCAGGTTTTCATCTCTGTTGAAACATTTCAGTGGGTATTCTGTCAATTCCTGGAGCCTTGTTTTTCACAAATTCCTTAACTGCACTTGAACATCTTCCTTAAGTACCATTGGTTCTTGATTATATACTACCTCCTGAGGTTGTTGAATCTATTTTTTTTTAATTTTTTGTACACTGACTCCAGGTATTCCTTCCATTTTTTGTTGATGCTTCCTACATTATTCCACAATTTGCCCACATAACCCTTCAATATTGCAACTTGAAGCTTGATTTTTTTCTTCAGTTCTTTCACTTGGAGGAATGAGAATATTCTTCCTTTTTGATGTTCTAACTGCAGGTCTTTGCACATTTCATTACTATAATACTTTACTTTGTATTCTCAAGCTGAGTTTTAAAATCATTGGTTCAGCTCTTTTGCTTCATCATTTCTTCCTTTCACTTTAGTTACGCTCTGCTCATCAGCAAGTTTCAGAGTCCTTTCTGATAATAATTTTGGTCTTTTCTTTCTTTCCTGTTTTTTTAAAGACTTTTTGCTTCTTTCATGTATGATGTTCTTGATGCCATCCAACAACTCGTCTAGTTCAATGTTCAAATCAATTCTTCAGGTGGTCTCTAAATTCATGTGGGATATACTCAAGGTCGAATTTTGGCATCCATGGACTTGTTTTAACAATTTTCTTCAGCTTCTGCTTCAGCTTGCACATGAGCAATTGATGGTGTGTTCCACAGTTGGTCCCTGGCCTTGTTCTTACTGATGATTTTGAGTTTCTTCATCATCTTTTTACATCGATATAGTCAATTTGATTTCTGTGTATTCCATCCAAGTATATAGTCACCATTTATATTGTTGAAAATAGGTACTTTCAATGAATATGTCAGCCTTTCAAAAGTCTATCATGCAATCTCTGGCATCATTTCTATAACCAAAGCCATATTTTTCAACTACTGACTTTGCCACATTTTGCTTTCCAGTCACCAGTAATTATCAATGCATCTCGATACCCTATTTAGTTAACTTCAGACCACTGAAGTAAGTAAATATCTTCAATTTCTTCATCTTTGACTTTGGTGTTGGGTGCATAAATTTGAAAAAAAAAAAAAGTAGTATTAACTAGTCTTTCTTAAAAAAAAAAAAAAAAAAAACTCACTCCCATTGAGTCAGATCCGACTCATAGCAACTTCTCCTTGGGTTTCCAAGTCAGTATCATGTATCATTTTGGAAGTAGATTGCCCAATCTTCCTTCCAATGAGTGGCTGTTGGGTTTGAACCACCAGCCTTCTGGTTAACAGTCAAATATTATCTTATTACTAACAGCGTTGTACTTCATGATAGATCTTGAAATGTTCTTTTGACAATGAATATGACACCTTTCCTCTTTAATATGTTATTCCTGACAAAGTGGTCAATACGATTGATTCAACATGGCTCTGACTCTGTATGGAACAGAAAAAAACACTGTCCAGTCCATCATTTTCACAGTCTTTGCTATGATTGAGCCCATCATTGCAGCCACTGGATCAATCCAACTCCTTGAGGGTGTTTCCCTTCTTTGCTGACCCTCTACTTTACTAAGCATGATATTCTTCTCTGAGGACTAGTCTCTTCTGATGTGATCTAGGTAAGCAAGACAAAGTCTGGACATTCTTGCCTCCAAGGGGCATTCCAGCTGCACTTCATCCAGGACAGATTTGTTCATTCTTCTGACAGTCCACTGTATTTTCAGTATTTTTTAACCAACACCATAATTCAAAGGCATCAGCTCTTCTTTGGTCTTCCTTATTCATTGTCCAGCTTTCTCATGCATACAAAGTGATTGAAATCCATGGCTTAGGTTAGGTGCACCTTACTCTTCAAAGTTTCATTTTTAGTCCTTAACACTTTAAAGAGGTCTTTGTCTAAGATATTAATTTTCATGCATTCCTTTTCACTTTTGACAGTATCTCATTTTCCTAGATTCATTCTTCATACATCCTGCATAGGAGAGGTCCCAAAAGCTTTATTCCATTGATAACAAGTTGCTTCTACTTCGAGGAGGGAGCTCTGCTTTACTCATGTTTTGAGTCCCTTCCAATGTGAGGGGCTCATCTCACAGCACTATATTTGCCAATGATTCCTGCTATCCAAAGCATTTCCTGTGGTCAATCAGAAGTAGACCCCTTCCTTCTTCCTTGTTTGTCTTAGTCTGGAAATTCTGTTGAAACCCATCTACCATGCATGACTGATAGTATTTGAAACACTGGTTGCATAGCTTCTAGCATCACAGCAACATGTAAAGCACTATAGTATGACAAACTGACAGGTGAGTGGTGGATTGACAGTGATTATTGTGAAAATTTATTTGATAATAGATTCTTGAAAATCTCAAAAAAACATCTCTAAATTTTTTTCAATATTGAATCATCATTCAATATATTCAATGCAGGAAACCTCCTATAATTACAATAAATGAATCATTCTTAGATGAATATTTGATATAATAGGGGTCTACATATTGAAAAAATTAAATGCTGCATGAAACCTTTCAAGCACCTGAACCACAACAAAATTTATACCTGGGATGGGAGGGAGACAGAAAAAGAAGAGTATAGATTCAAGCTCTATTTTCACTTTCCTGCAAAATTTTGCTCTTCTTGACAGGCAAAATTATCGGCATGCATTTATTTTAATTGTTTTTCTCCCTTTGCCTTCTTCTGTGCTATTCTCTGTTTCTTTTCCTCTAGCTCTCATTTCTTTTTCTTCATTCCTCCCACCTCCATCTCTTATTCTGAATCACAGTTCATGTCCTTTCCTGAAGTTTCTTATGTGCAACTTTTATCTTTCTACTAGACTTACGTCTATTCATGGCTAAGGCCTACATCTGAATTATTGTTTTATTTCCACAAACTCCTAGCAAAATGCTCATCAAAGACTAAATATTCAAAAAATAGATTGAGAGTAAATTTTCACAGGTTCTGCAAAACATTACAGTGTTTCTGAAGTTAGGTGCACTAAAATTTTGATAGGGAGGGCTTTTAGCCTTAGAAGAGTTACTAAAATTAAAACTTATTAAAAAAAAAATACAGATGAAAGCAGAACTGCAATGGATAGAAAAAGAATGTATGCATTGATGGGGAAAGAAGGACAGGAGATCAGGATAATTATTCCTTCTCTCATCTGGTGGCCCTTAAAGGGACCCTGCAGAGTTCACAAATGTTCAGGATTTCCAGTTTGAGAATTCCTGTGTTAGTGTAATTACTTATCTAGATAATAAATTTCACACCTGTGAGAAGGCAAAGAAACATAACTGCTAGAAATCATCAATCAGATGGAAGAGAAAGCATTTTTTTAAAGATGTAAATATAAATAGAGAGAGAGAGAAAAAAGATTAATGATTTTGGCCTAAATACTCATGCTACATGGTCTGCACATGGAGGCTCTAAGCTTATGTGAAACTAGTTAACAGGCTAGGCTGCTACCTGAAACTTTGGAAGTATGTGGGTCAACCCTCAAGCACCAGAGAAGAAAGGCTTGACAATCTATTTCTGAATAAGAAGCCTTTAAAAGCTCTCTGGAGTACAGTTTTACTCACAGAGGCTCTCCAAGAGTCATCATTGACTTAATGGTAATTGATTTACACATTCTATATATAATCCAAGTAGAAATAACATGATTTAAGCAACTTAAATGTTATAAATGTATCTCCAAATGAAAAATTTATTTTAGGAATTATATTGCATTATGTCATATCATATTATATAATAAATTTAAAATTTCTTGGACAAGTGATAGTAACATATTCCCTATAATGATGTTGTTGCTGTTATGTGCTGTCCAGTCATCTCCGACTCATAGTGATCTTCTGTACAACAGAAAAAAAAAAAGAAAAAAAAAAACACTGCTCTGTTCTGTGCTAGACTTATGATCCCTACTATACCTGAGGCCCATCATATTTCCTATAGAAAATATTATTTAACATCTCTACCACTCAATGGCTCTCTGGTAGCACAGTGCCTAAGGCACTTGAATGCTAACCAGAAGGCTGGCGGTTCAAACCCACCAGCCACTCCTCAGAAGGAAGATGGGGCAATCTACTTCCCTAATGATACTGCCTCGGAAACCCAAGGAGGGGTCGCTATGAGTCTGGTCCAACTCGATGGCACATAACAATAGCAACAACAACCACTCAATGGCAATGGGTTTTAAACCTCAAGTATTCTTACATTAAGAAAGGCAAAAAGTAACACCTATTCTGCAACATTAATAAAATGCAAAGCCATAACCTATAACATAGTAGGCATTCCATTAAGTGAAATATTTTGAGCAAAAGAAGGGAATTTAAAATGCATTATCAATATCACTAAAATATGGGAAGTTAAAACTTTGAAAATCAATTAACAGACTTATTTATATATAAATGGAGCCTCATATTTATATGAGGTTTTAGGTGATTTCTTTTTTTTTTTTTTTTAAGTTTTCAGAGAAAATAGATAGATATTATATAGGCACAGTGGTGCCACAGTAGGTAAGGCATTTGGATGCTAACCAGAAGGTCAGTGGTTCAAACGTAACAGCTTCTATAAAGATTTACAGCCTTGGAAACCCAGTGGGGTCACTATGAGTTAAAATTAATTCAAGGGCAGTGGGTTTGATTTTTTTGGTAGATATCATATATTATGTTTCAATTGTGTTGAAAAATTTCTCACCCTATGCTACACAAGGATGGATAAGTTTCTAAAGATAATGCAAATATACTCGTGATTTATTTATAAACAGAAAACATGGGGGAATTACTTTTAGTTGTAAAAGAAAAATAATATTGTCCTTAAGATCATCATTGTTTTCACACATTTATTCTCCTTGCCTTTATTACACTTGGTGAGAACTACATATTGAATCCACATGGTCTGTTTCCTGTTTCCCAAAGCAGAAAGTCTCCAAACAGTGGTTTCTTCCCCACCCCTCAGTGACTTTCTTATTAGAATAGCCTTTGTTTTTCATGTTTCTAATTAACTTCTTCTTCAAGCAGCTAGAAGGGAAATAAAAGTGCTTTCTTTTTTGTCTTTGCTTTTCATAACTGAAGCATATTCTGTTGCTGTGTGGGCTCCATTGTTTCCAATTAGTCATTTTATTCCTAACCCTGGCCCAAAATGATGGTCTATGACTCAGCAGCACTGTGTGTGTGTGTGTGTGAATGCTTCAACATTTTTTGATGGAAATGTTCCATTAACACAAAAGTATGGTGATATAATGAACACCTATTCCAATCTTAATTCTATCTCCTGTATTTTTCACTTCAATATGTTAAAGCAAAACCCTAACATTATAGAATTTCTCCCATACGTACTTTAGACGTAATTTCTCTAACAAATATTTATTTTTTAACTAACTAGAATAGCATTGTCACGTTTGTCAAAAATAAAAGAAATCTTTTAATAATTATTTTACCCCTCATATGTATCCAAATATTCCTGTTTGTCTCCATTTTTTTCTTTTTTCATGATGAGTTTGATAAAATCAGGATACTCAACTGGTCTATGTATTCTATTTGTTTGATACATTCTTGAAGTTTCTTTTAATCTGTAATGTCTCTCACTATCATTATTTTTCATAGCATTTATTTGTTGATAAGTAGCTCATTTGCCTGTCAACGTCCTTGCAGTTTGGATTAAGCCCATCATTTCCTCATAGGGTCATTTAACATGTTCCCTTAGCCTCTGCATTGCCTGTAAAGTAGTAGATAGATTTGGCATGAAAGGTTCAGATTGAATTTTTTTGGCAAAAATATATCATAAATTGTGTTTGCATATATCTATCATATCATATCAAGGGGCACTTAAGTCTACTTGTCCCAGACTTGCTATTACTGTTGATTTGTGGGACTGAAGTAATTCTGACTCCTAGATACCATATAAAACAGATTAGAACTACCCCATATGCTTTCCTCAGAAGTAAACTTAAAGGAGCTCATTGCCAAATATGTTCTTCTTCAGTGACTGGTGGATTCAAACCCCTCACTTTTGACTAGCGGCTGAGCCCTTAACCATTGATCTACCAAGCCTCCTTCTGTTCTAGATTTGTTGTTGTTGTTGTTATGTGCCATCCAGTCAGACGCGACTCATAGCAACCCCTCCTTGTGTTTCTGAGGCAGTATTACTACTGAAGTAGATTGCCCCATCTTCCTTCTGAGGAGTGGCTGGTGGGTTTGAACCACAAGCCTTCTGGTTAGCAATCAAGTTTCTAGATTTAGAGATGTTAAAATTAATCAGTGGAACCAGGAGTTCTTAGCTAATCTAACACATTGGTTTTGAACTGGTTCCAACTCATAGTGACCATATAGGACAGTGTAGAATTGCTCTACAGGATTTACAAAGCTGAAATCCTTACAGAAGCAGAATGACACATCTTTTCCTGATAAGTGACTTTAACCTCTGAACCACCAGGGCTTCTTCCAGCTAATCTGTCAATTCAGTATAATTCCTTTGAATTACAAAATTGTTTCCTCTGCATTTATTTACTGGATTTTTTTAAAATAAATATTTCCCCATATCAATTGAATTTAGTATCTCCGAAATAAAGCTACAGAAAAGAAGCAAAGTAAATGCTTGGTTTTTACCTTGTATGTAGTTATCTTGATTTCTAATTTTTATGGAATTATTTATTTTACCTTATAATTGTTGTTGCATACCCTCAAAATTACTAATGTCATCAATATCACAATGTAGATTAAGATTATTTTTTTAATTGTATTTCATTTCCTAAGGATTATTCTCCTTTTGTATTTTAAAGACTCTTATAACAATCATGCCATAAGCAGTTGTGTCACCTTCAGACAATCAATTAAGTTTAACTGACTAATTTTTTTTCTGTCTCAATTTTTTAACAATTTTAAGACTTTTATCTTAGTTTTGAGTTTGGTAACTCATTAATAATTAATAGTTTCCCATGTCAAAATTTTAAAGGAAACTAAATGTTTTAAAATCTTCCCTGAAGTACAATGCTGTCAGTGATAGGATAATATTGATATGCCTACAAGGAAGGCCAGTCAAATTTACACAACAACCACCAAAGCTAAAGATGAAGAAATTGAAGGTTTTACAACTTCTGCAGTGTGAAATTGACCAAATAGGCAAGCAGTATGTAATGATTACAGTGGCATAGAGGGAGAGGAAGACATAAAGAGGTGCATTGAAAGTACAGATAACAAAGATGAACCATTTTGTACATACAGTACTGTGTGTGTTGTTAGTGATAGCAAACATTGATCTATGGATGGATAGATGGGTGGACAGGGCTGCACAATTAGGTATGTCTATGAAGGAAAAAAATGTGTCCATAGCCATGTATAGGGTTGGCAGACAGTGTTTCTGCAAGTATATTTGTATGTTCTGTGAGAATTCCCAGCTATATAGCAAATCTGACAAGGGACAAGATTGTAGTCACTTCTTGGCCACAGCTAGCAAACCAGAAGGAACAAGAGGTTGAACTTGTGGGCTTAGGGCCATGGTTGCAGGGACCATCAAGCTCAAGTGGCATAATTTACTACACAAAAACATCAATCCACTTCCTACTTTGGTAACTAGTGACTGGGATCTTAAAAGCTTGAAAGTGGCCATCTAGATGCAATGTTGCTCCTCATCAAGAGCAAAGAAGAATGAAGAAAACTAAAGAAACATGGAAACAATAAGTCCAAGGAACTGATACACCATGTGATCCTCAGCCTATGTGATTATGAGACCAGAAGAACTAGATGATGCCAGACTACCACTGTCAACCACTAGGAAGGGGATTTATGTAGAAGATCGTGGATAGAGTGGAAAAACAATGTAGGTCGAAACAAAACAAAAAATCATTAAAATAAAGGACCAGGATTGCTCGTCTGATAGAGCCAGGTGGAATCCCTGAAATAATGACCCTAGCTGCCCTTCAGGTCTAGAACTGAACTCACTTCTGAGGCTTCCAACCAAATAAAAGGCAGGCATATGAGCTGAACATTTACATTAGGTAGATACACTCCTTGGAGAGATCAATCATGGCAGAATAGAAAGGCTGTGTATGCACAGGGAGAGTGCTCAGGAGAAGGAGTGCATAGGAAGGAAGGACACAGGGAAGAAGTTACTATTGGGAGGAAGTGGAGATGAGCTGTTGCATTGTGTGAGACTACAGTCAATGTGATGAGACAAAGTATATGTGAATAGTAGTATGGAAAATGAATTTGCTCTGTAAACTTTCAGACAAATAACAATAATTTTTTTTTTTTTTTTTTAAAGTGTTGATTATCACTGCTTATTAGAATGCAAAAGTTGGAAACAAAGAAGAGTCACTGGAAGTTAGAAAATATGGCCTTAGTGGTAGATATAATACTGAAGACTGTGTGACAGAATTTTGCAAGACCGGGAGTTCCGGCAAGATGGCGAACTAGGCAAAAAGACTGCACAGATGCTCTTCAACAAAGAAAAGGGAAACCAATTAACACAGACACAGAAGATAATCTTGGACCCCTGAGCCTTGAAGGGAAGGATACAAAAGTGGACTA
>NW_006921863.1:40188-41742 GCF_000298275.1 Orycteropus afer afer
TTGCTGAGAGTTTTGATCAGGAATGGGTGTTGGATTTTATCAAATGCCTTTTCTGCATCAATTGATATGATCATTTGGTTCTTCTCTTTTGTTTTAGTTACATGGTGGATGATGTCGATTGTTTTTCTAGTGTTGAACTATCCTTGCCTACCTGATATGAACCCCATTTGGTCATAATAAATTATTTTCTTGATATTGTTGGAGTCTATTGGCTAAGATTTTGTTGAAGATTTTTGCATCTATATTCATGAGGGATATTGGTCTGTAGTTTTCCTTTAGAGTGATGTCTTTGCCTGGTTTTGGTATCAAGTTTATGCTTCCTTCATAAAATAAGTTAGGGAAGATTCCATCCTTTTCTATGTTTTGGAATAGTTTGAGTAGGAATGGTATTAGTTCTCTGAATGTTTTGTAGAATTCTCCAGTGAAACCGTCTAGGCCAGGACATTTTTTAGTTGGTAATTTTTTGATGACATGTTCAATTTCTTCTTTTGTGATGGACCTGTTCACCTTTTCCACATCAGTTTGTGTGAGCTTTTGTAAGTGGCGTGTTTCTCGAAGTCTATCCATTTCTTCCAGATTTTCAAATTTGTTGGAGTACAGTTCTTCATGGTATCCTGATATTATCCTTTTGATTTCAGTGGTTCTGTTATGATGTCACTCATTTTGTTTCTTATTTGTGTTATTTGTATTTTCTCTCTATTTTTCTTTGTTAAATTTGCCAGTGGTTCATCAATTTTATTGATATTTTCAAAAAACCAACTTCTGGTCTTGTTGATTTTTTCTATAGCTCTTCTATTTTCTGTTTCATTGATTTCTGCTCGCATCTTTATTATTTCATTTCTTCTGGTGACTGGGCTTTTCTTGCTGTTCTTTTTCTAAGTGTTGGTGATATTGGTTTAAAGTGTGGATTTTGGCTCTTTATTCTTTTTTAATGTGTGCATGTATTGGTATAAGTTGGCCTCCGATCACTGCTTTTGCTGAGTCCCAAAATTTTAGTATGTTGTGTTTTCATTCTCATTTGATTCAAGGAGGTTTTGAATTTCTATTTTTATTTCTTCTCTTACCCAGTTTTTCTCTAGAAGGGTACTGTTCAGTTTCCATGCGTTTACTATTTCCCTGTTGATCTTCCTATTGTTGATTTCTAATATGATAGCATTATGACCTGAGAAGATATTTTGCAGTATTTATATGTTTTAAATTTACGAAGGCTTCCTTTATGGGCTAACATATGGTCTATCATGGAAAATGTTTCATGTGCATTGGAGAAGAATGTATTTTGTGCTACTGTTGGATAAAGGGCTCTGTAGATGTCTATAAGCCCAAGTTGGTGGATTGTATTGTTTAGCTCTTCTGCATCTTTGTTGAGTTTCTTTCCAGTTGTTCTATCTGTCAATGAAAGTGGTGTATTGAAGTCTCCCACCATGACTGTGGATTCATTTATTTGGCTTTTCAACTCTTTTAACATCTGATTTATGTATTTTGGGGCTGTTTCATTGGGTCCATAGATATTATTATGGTTATATCTTCACTTTCAATTGATCCTTTAATCATTAT
>NW_006921863.1:42411-64588 GCF_000298275.1 Orycteropus afer afer
TCCGAGGCAGTATCACTATGGAAGTAGATTGCCCCATCTTCCTTCTGAGGAGTGGCTGGTGGGTTTGAACCACAAGCCTTCTGGTTAGCAGTCAAGTGCATGAGCCACTATGCTACCAGAGGTTACACTATGATTTATAATTTTCTCCCTGAGTTTAGAACTGTCCATTCTATCTTGCAACTCTCTTAACTTCCTCACTATTTAGATGCTCTGTAACTACACAGTCTTTTCCCTCTTTTTTGTTTATAGTTGTCCTCTTTTGCCAATTGATGTCTCTGGTTCCCTGTTTACAATCTCTGGTAGCATAGTGCCTAAGGCATTGACTGCTAACCAGAAGGCTGGTGGTTCAAACCCACCAGCCACTCTTCAGAAGGAAGGTTGGGCAATCCACTTCCATAGTGATACTGCCTCAGAAACCCAAGGAAGGGTTGCTATGAGTTGGGGTCGACTCAACGGCAAACAACAACAACAGCAACAACAAGCTCATTTTACTTTGGACATGTCCGTAGCTGTGGTTTCTGGGTTATGTCATCTTGTGTATTAATGGTTGGTTGTTTTTTGCTGTTTTTGGTTCTCTGTTCAAAGTACTCCCTTTAGCATCTCTTGTAAGGTTGGTCTGGTTTTAACAGATTCTCTTAGTTTCTGCTTATCTGGAAATCTCTTAATTTCACCATCATATCTGGGACAATTTTGCCAGGTATATAATTCATGGTTGAAAATTTTTCTCTTTCAGGGTTTTATATATACCATCTCATTGTCTTCTTGCTTGCATGGTCTCTGCTGAGAAGTCAGAACTTATTCTTACTGGCTGTCTTTTGTACATAAATTTTTGTTTTTCCCATGCTGCTTTCATGATTCTGTCTTTGGTTTTGGTGAGTTTGATGATGATATCTCCTGGTGATTTTCATTTGGGTTCTACCCTGTTTGGGGTTCGTTGGAATTCTTGAATAGATATATTCTTCTCTTTCATCATATCAGGGAAGTTCTCCTCCAGCAAATCTTGGACAATTCTCTCAGTGGTTTTATTTTTCTCTTCCTGTTCTGGAATTCCAAAGACATGTAGGTTATTCCTTTTGATGATATCCCACATGAACCTTAGGCTTTCTTCATTTTGTTTTGATTTTTTTTTCTGTTTGATCCCTTTCCAAAGAAGTATTCAGGTATTTTTCTTCCATCTCATTAATTCTGTCTTCCATTACATCAATTCTACTCCTTTGCCCTTCCAATGTGCTATCTATTTCTGACAATTTACTATTAATCTCCTGGATTTCTATCTGCAGATTTAGAATCATTTTTAGTTTTTCATTTATTTTGTCATTTTGTTCTTTTATTTTCTTCCAAAATCCTTCTAGGGTTTTTTCTGTGTTTTCTTTGTCTGTCTCTCAATCCTTTGAAGATACCTAAATATAATTCCTTTCAATTCCTTATCAGAAAGTTCTGATGCTGCTTCTTCCTCAGCAATGTGTTCTGGGTCTGTATCCTTCTCTCTTGTTTCTACCACTTTATCTTGCTTTTTTGTGTGGACTGTGATGTGAGACATCATGATGTTGTTGAATTAAGATCTGTGTTAACTGTTTGTGAAGAGCAGCCAAGGGTGATTCAGGCTTTTCTTGGTGGTGTTTTATCATAGGCCCATTGGTGGCAAAGGAGATGAAGGCTCTTGCTCAATAAGTGAAGTTGCAGGAGTTGTGGGTGTAATGTATATTATCAGGATTGTTGCTGTCTCCCACTTAGTTAGGCAAAAATTAAAGTTGGATAACCATCAAAAAACTAAAAGCACATGGACAAAAAATATACCATGTAGTCACACAGGAATAGTAACCAAAAAAATTTAAAAAATGGAAAAAAGAAGAAAGAAACGAGAAAACTTGCAATATCTGGGGATAGAGTATTAAGAGGAAAAAGGTAGAGAAGGAGAATAATGAAGAAAAAAAATGAGAAAAATGAAAAAAGAAAAACAAGGAATGGGGATAATAACAAGAAAAATGGAGGAAAAAAATATTAACCAGGAACAGGGAAAAGAAAAAATGCTGAAAATTGGGACCTGGGAGGAGAAGAATAAAGAATAATAGTAAAAAGGACAAAAGTATTGATAGTAATAGTAGTTTAAAAACAGACAAGTACAAGCAAACTAAACTCCAGAAAAAATGAAGAGAAATAGAAAAAAATAAATAAATAAAAAATTTGGTGGAGGACAGGACAGGTTACCCAGGCTCCATCCAAGCACACAGACTAAGATGGAGTTCTTGCGTGCCCAGAAGGTGGATGGGAGTGGGGGATGGCCACATCTCCATTCACCAAGCAAGTGTGGAGTATAAGAGTAACAAGAGGAATGTCACACATTTTCAGTCGTGCAGGTCCAGAGTGTCCTTGGGGTTACTGGAAAGAAGAACCTGTTCTTTATCCCCTGGAATCTGGTAGAGCGCTGTCTCTTTAAATATCCAAAATGGTCAAGGCGCTTGTAAACATTCAAAATGGCAGTGTCCTCTGGACAGGCAAAATTCCACAGCTCAGCCCCTCTTCCTCTTTACTGTTTTTTCCCCTTTTATTCCAGAGCTACCAGAGCAGTCCTGCGTGCAGTTCCTGGCTAGCATGGCTGATTTTTAGGTTTATTCTTAGGTCCTACCACCACTCAGGAATCTCCAAGCTGTCTATGCCATCAGGATCACTCAGGATCACTGCCAGACCGCAGCTGCGTATGTCTCCTTTTCTGGTATTTTCATGCAAATTCTCCTGCTAGTTGGGGTTTAGTCCACTTCTATATCCTTTCCTTCAATGCTCAAGGGTCCAGGATTATCTGCTGTGTCTGTGTTAATTTGTTCCCCTTTTCTTTGTTGAAGAGGGTCTGTGCAGTCTTTCCACCTATTCCACCATCTTGGAATGTTTCCTGCTTTCCACTTTTGAGTGGTGCCTGCATATCATGCAGAAACACCTGTAAACCAGGCACAAGTTTTCTCTTCCTTAGTCAACGGATCATAAGGCACTCCCCATGAGGCCATAGGTGAAGACTAGGAGAGCAAATGTAATGTGACTGTAGTGGAGACCATAGGGATTTGGGCCACTTCCTCCTGCAACTTGCTTGTGCCTTCAGGTCCTACTCAATCCTGATCTCTGATATACCACTTCCATTTAATGATGGAGTGCTGCTGTGCACGTCCAACTTTATGACTCTGTGGGTCAGACAACACCCAGTTCATGATGGGCAGCTTGGGCCTTGTGGTGAATTGGTGGCCCATGGTTAGGTATTCGGTGTCTACTAATGCCCAGTAACAAGGCAAAAGCTGTTTCTCAAAAGCAGAGTAGTTATCTTCAGAGGATGGCAGATTTTGCTCCAAAATCCCAAGGGTCTGTGTTGCAATTCACCAATAGGGACCTGACAAAGACTCCAAACAGCATCACTGTCTGCTACAGACACTTCAAGCATCATTGGATCAGCCAGATCATATGGTCCAAGTGGAAGAACAGCTTGCACAGCAGCCTGAACCTGTTTCATGGCCTTCTGTTGTTCTGGGCCCCACTCAAAACTAACAGCTTTATGAGTCACTTGATAAATAGGCTGAAGCCACACATCCAAGTGAGGGATGTGTTGCCTCCAAAATTCAAAGAGGCCCACCAGATATTGTGCCTCTTTTGTTAGTTGAGGGGGAAGCCAGATAAAATAACTTACTTATCCTTCACTTTAGTGGGAATATCTCAACATGCCCCACACCATTGAACCCCTAGAAATTTCACTGAGGTGAAAGGTGACTGAACTTTTGTTGGGTTAATTTCCCACTTTCTAGCATGCAGATGTCTCACCAATAAGTCTAGAGTCATTGATACTAATTCCTTACTAGGTCCGAACAGCATAATGTCATCAATATAATGGACCAGTGTGATGTCTTGTGAAAGGGAAAGACAATCAAGATCCCTACAGACTAAATTATGGCATAGTACCAGGGAGTTGATGTACCCTTGAGGAAGCACTGTGAAATCATATTGTTGGCCTTGAGAGCTGAGGACAAACGGCTTCTGATGGTCCTTTGAAATTGGTATTGAGAAAAAAGCATTGGCCAGATCAATAGCTGCATACCAAGTACCAGGAGATGTACATTTTGCTCAAGCAAATTTGTACATCAGGAACAGCAGCTGCAATTGGAGTCACCACCTGATTAAGTTTACGATAATCTACTGTCATTCTTCAAGATCCATCTCTTTTTTGCACAGGCCAAATAGGTGAAATAAATGGGGACGTGGTAGGAATCACCACTCCTGCATCCTTAAAGTCCTTGATGGTGACAGTAATCTCTGCAACCCCTCCAGGGATCCGGTATTACTTTTGGTTTACTATTTTTGTAGGTAGAGGCAGTTCTAATGGATTACACTTGGCTTTTCCTACCATAACATCCCTTACTCCACATGTCAGGGAGCCAATGTGGGAATTCTACCAATTGCTGAGTATATCTATTCCAATTATGCATTCTGGAATTGGGGAAATCACTACCAGATGGGTTCAAGGGACCCATTGGACCCACTGTCAGATGCACCTTAACTAATACTCTATCAATAACTTGATCTCCATTTGCCCCCACTCTGACTGGTTGTCCACAGTGACACTTTGTATCTCCTGGAATTAATGTCAATTCAGAGCCAGTGTCTAATTATCCCTGAAAATTCTGATTATTTCCTTTTCCCCAATGAACAGTCACTCTTGTAAAAGGCCTCAGACCCCTTTTTGGAAGGCTGGGAGAAACATTGACAGTATAAATTTTTGGCAATGTAGTGGGGTCCTTCCTCAAGGAGACCCAACCTCCCCTTCATTCAAGGGGTTGTGGGTCTGTAAACTTATTCAAGTCTGGGAATTGATTGAGAGGTCACGACTGTATTCTGGTGATTCAATGTAGACTGCTGTTCATGTGACATAGAATTCTTCTTTCTATACAGATCAAGTAAATATTTAGTAGATTTGTCATTATTTCCCTCTTAAGAGCGCCATGCCTAAGCAGCCAATGCCATAATTCCACACAAGTTAAAGTATTCTAATTATTGTTTCAAGTCTGCTGTCCATTATGGTAACCACATGCACCTTGTCTTTCTCGATTAACTGCTGCCACTTGGCCCCTACTACCATAGGGCCCAATAAGCCCCATCACAGTTAAGTGTCTTAGCTCAATTAGTGTAGTCTCACTGTCAAATAAGGCTTACATAAAATAGCAATCACAGCAGTCTTCAAGGATGCTGTGGCTCCTTTCACAAATGTATTCCTCACCATACTGGTGAAAGGCATGTCCTCTGGATTCTTCATTTCTGGCTCTAGGGGTCTAATCTGAGAAATCCATTCTAACATGCCAATTTCCCTAACTCTCTGAGTACCTTTTTCTACATTATACCAAGGCAGGTCTGGTACTTCAACTTGACTTAATGTAGGCCACTGCATAATTCATGCTTCAGTAAACCAACCAAATAAACAATTGAATCCTTTCCTAACTTCTCAAGCTGAAATATTGAATTAAGAATCTGTACTAAGTGGGTCTAAATAAATAAACTCAGTGATCCAATGTTACATTCTTTGCACCATTATCCCATACCCTCAGTAGTCATTTCAATACATATTCTCCAAGTTTCTGTCTGTACATGTTCGCAAAATCAAATAGATATTTTTGGGTGTAGCCTACCACCTCCTCAGTCACACTCTGTACTTCCGCTTTTGGGGCTCATTTGGACTTAACTTTAGTTGTAGATATAACAGCAACAATAGGTGGTTGGGGAAGTTTCTGAGAACATTCAGCAATGCCTTCCATGGCATCTACATCAAGCAATGATCCAACAGGAACAGTTGGGTTAATCTCATCAGACTGAGGTGGAAGGGATAATCGTTTTATAGTAATCCCTTCAGAAGGGAGTGATTTAACAGAATTTACAGGCTCCATATCCTCATCTTCCTAACTGTCTGTCCACATGTCCTCATTCCAGGTTTCAGAATCTCATTTTTTTCAACTATTCTGGGTTGGCAATTTAATTGTTGTTGTAATTCAGCCACACTTACAATAAGACTGGGTTTGGTTTCAGCAATATCAGCTCTGTTACTAGAATAAGGCTTTCATTCAGAGCACAACTGGAAACACTGAAGTCTTTTATGTGGCACTTGAGCTGTGATTCAGCAGCCCTGAACTCATCTTACTCTTTCCACTTTGTCTAGGTAAGTAGGACCTATCAATCAGCTTTCTGATACTCCTCATGCTGACATAATTGCAGAACAGTATAAAATATTTGATCACCCAGGCCCTCACTTCTCAAAAATACTTGATCAATTGGTGGTGTTATTTTGCATATTAATGTTGCCACCTCATGCCAAGGATTAGCAGGACACTCTTTACTAAAGGAGGCAGAGTCACCAGTGCTTTTACAAATAATCAAATTGGAGAACCAAAAGAGAATCAGTGAGAACCAATTTAGGAAGCCCATCCTTATGATTTTGTCTCTCTAGAACCACTCTCAGTACCAATTGTGTTAGGCTGGGTTCTTTAGAGAAGAAAAACCAGTAAAACTTATTTATACATAAAGAGAAAAATAAAAATTTACCTTAGGAAAATGGCACACACACTTATAAAAGTTGGCAAATCTCAAGTTGTTGGATCAAACGTCAAGCTGGAGGCTTTTCCTGACTCACAAAGCTGCAGGGTCTGACAAGCTCAAGGTTGGCAGGCAGTATTCCAGCTGTTGATTCCAACAAATGATGAATCCGAGATCTCCAGGCCAAATGGTGGATTGTTCACTCATGGACAGTTGTAGGCAGTACAACATGATCCTGATGCACAGAAGAGTGTCTCTTTTCCCAGGATGTCCATAAATATATTGGAAGCAGGCCACACCCCTAGAGAAACTCCCTTTCAAAGAACTGGCTGCTCAAAACATATATATCCAATCCCATCCTAGGAATAACCTACATCACAACTGGTTAAAGCATACAGAATTGTGCTCCAGCCAAATTGACACACAGCTCCAACTATCACACCATTTTGCAGTCCCAAAAACAGTGTGTAAGATTCCCAATTTCTCCACATCTTCTCCACCATTTGTTATTTTCTGTCTTATTGAACTTTGCTACTAGTGCTGGGGCAAGATGCTATCTCATTGATATTTTGATTTGGGTCACTATGAATCGGGTTTGACTCGACGGCACATAACAACAACAACAACAGCAAATGGCTAATGAATATGAACATTTCTTCATGTCTTTTTGGCTGCCTGAATATCTTTTTTGGTGAAGTATCTATTCAGGTCTTCTGCCATTTTTTTAATTGGAATGTTTGTCTTTTTGGTGTTGATGTGTTGGGATTTTCTATAAATTTTAGAGTTAAGTCCCTTGTCAGATATGTTGCTGCTGAATATTTTTTCCCAATCTGTATGCTTTCTTTTTACTTTTTTGGAGAAGACTTTGGAAACACATAAAAATTTAATTTTAAGAAAGTCCTATTCATCTAGTTTATCTTCTGCTGTTTGTGCTTTTTGAGTTATGCTTGATAGTCCATTTATTCTATATATAAGGGCCCTTATACATATACCAGGAGACTGTCATTTCAACAAAACAATGGGATACTGTATGGTTTAAAATCAAGAAGGAGTGTGTCAGGGTGGTATTTTTTCACCATACTTATTCAATCTGTATGCTGAGCAAATAATCTGATAAGCTGGACTATATGAAGAAGAATGGGGCATCAGGATTGGAGGAAGACTTATTAACAACCTGCACTACATAGATGACACAACTTTGCTTGCTGAAAGTGAAGATGACTTTAAATACTTACTGATGAAGATTAAAGACTACAGTCTAAGCATAGATTACACCTCAACATAAAAAATACTCACAACTGAATCAATAAGCAGCATAATGATAGATGGAGAAAAGATTGAAGTTGTCAAAGACTTTATATTACTTGGTTCTACAATCATTGCCAATGGGAGCAGCAGTCAAGACATCAAAAGACATATTGCACTGGGCAAATCTGCTGCAAAAGGCCTTTCAAGCATTGAAGAATGAAGATCTCTCCTTCAAGACTAAGATACATCTAACCCAAGCCATGGTATTTTCAATAGCCTCACATGCATGTGAAAACTGGACAATGAATAACAAAGATCAAAGAAGGGTTGATGTTTTTGAGTTGTAGTGCTGGTGAAGAATGAAGAAAGTACCATACACTGCTAAAAGAACTAACAAATCTGTCCTGGAAGAAGTGCAGCCAGAATGCTACTTGAAAGCAAGGATGGCCAAACTTTTTCTCATCTACTCTGGTCATGTTGTCAGAAGGGATCATTCTCTCAAGAAGGGTATCATGCTTGGTAAAGTGGAGGGTCAATGAAAGAAGGGAAGTTTCTAAACAAGATGGATTGACATGGTGACTATAGCGATGCACTAAGGTATAGCAGGGATTGTGAGGTTGGCATAGGACCAGGCAGTGTTTCTTTCTGTTATACATAAGGTCGTTATGAGTCAGAGAAGACATGACAGCACCTAACAACAACAATAAGGTCCCCTAAACTTGTTGGTATTTTTTCCTTGAGGAATTTTATCATTTTAAGTTTCACATTTAAGTCTTTGATCCATCTGGAGTTAGTTTTTGTGTATGGTGTGAGATACCGATGTTGTTCCATTTTTCTGCAAGTAGATATCCAGTTCTGCCAGCACTATTTGTTAAACAGAAAATTTCTTCCCCCTTTAATAGATTTCAGCCATTTATCAAAC
This sequence comes from Orycteropus afer afer, assembly GCF_000298275.1. Classification (NCBI taxonomy): domain Eukaryota; kingdom Metazoa; phylum Chordata; class Mammalia; order Tubulidentata; family Orycteropodidae; genus Orycteropus; species Orycteropus afer. The sequence continues at coordinate 51,134 of NW_006921863.1, forward strand.
ATCAGTTGACCATAGGTCAATGGATCTATTTCTGAGTTCTCAATTTCATTCCACTGGTCTATGTGTCTGTTGTTGTACCAATACCAGGCTGTTTTGACCACTGTGGCTATACAGTAGGTTTGAGATTTGGGAATGGGAAACTTCAGTAGTGCTTCCCACTTCAGTAGTGTTTTGCTTATCCAAGGTCACTTTCCTTTCCATATAAAATTAGTGATTGGTTATTTTCATATCCTCAAAGAATCTTAGTGGAATCTGGATTGGGTATAGATTGCTTTGGGTAGTATTGACATGTTCACAATAGTCAATCTTCCCATCTATGAGCATGGTATACTTTTTCATTTAAGTTTTTTATGGTTTCTTGAAGTAGTGTTTTGCAGTTTCCTTTGTATAGGTCTTTTGTATCTCTGGTAATATTTATCCCCAAGTATTTTATTTTTTTGGTAGCTATTGAGAACGGTATTGATTTCCTTATTTCTTTTTCAGAACTAGCAACTTTTCAGTTGGCAGAGAGCTTAACTGTTTGTGTGACTCCAGGATCCCTTTGAAATGAATTACTAGTTTAAATTCTCTTCATTAAAATATATAAAGAAAAATATATTCAAATAGGAAGAAAAATGATCCCACAATATTATGACATTTACCACCTAAACGGCACAGATATTTTGCCGATGACAGGAATATTGTCTAATGATACAACTTTTAACATGGACAGTGACTCAGGACATATAAACTTAACCAAAATTTAACAAAAAGATTATTTAATTAGAGTTACTTATTTTCTAGAAGTAAAATCTTTTAAAAAAGTTAGAATAAATCACAGGATGAATTAAAACATTGTGTTTGTATTATTATTTTGGTAATGATATCTATACAAACAAAAGACAAAACAAACTCACTGCTTTTGAGTAGTCGATCTGCACTCATAGCGACCAATCTTTAGGTTTCTGAGGTAGTATCTCTATGGAAGTTGATTGTCCAATCTTCTTTCTGAGGAGTGGCTAGTGCTTTTGAACTGCCAGCTTTCTGGTTAGCAATCAAATGCCTTAAGCACTACTCCACCAGAGCTCCCAGGTAACATTATTATTATTTTTTAAATAATAGTTAAAATAATATTGATGGAAATGATATCTGTAGAGTCAACAAATTTTTAAGTTCTTTATCTAGTTCTGTTTTTTATTCAAAACCCTTTACAAGGTATGCCTGGATTTACCTAAGTAATTTAAAGAGACCCAATTGTCCTTATATTAATATTGCTTGTGAATATTGCCTAATTCTAATATTACATAACATCTTTAAAGAAAATTCTCTATTCTTTTTTGCTTATAAGCTTGCAGCCTCAAGTTTTCTGAACTTGAATTAACATATCTGTCACCAGCCACATACTCAGCTGCTCTCTAAAGCAATCCAACCCAATGGAAAAGGTTTAAAAGACTTATGAGGATTTGTTTCCACCTCCTATGAATAGTGTACCACTGAGGATAATCATCAGCAAATATATATTAAGAACTGAACTCTATTACACCAGAGATGTAATAAAGAGATGAAGGCAAAGGATTGTTTTCTTAACATTACAAAGAAAATAAGTGGCAGAGTTCTTGTCTTCCAGATAATCAGGAGGTTAATTGCTTTAATTCTGAGCTCTGGTAGCATAGTGCCTAAGGCACTTGACTGCTAACAAGAAGGCTGGCGCTTCAAACCCACCAGCCACTCCTCGGAAGGAAGGTTGGGCAATCCTACTTCCGTAGTGATACTGCCTCAGAAACCCAAGGAGGGGTCGCTATGAGTCGGGGCCGACTCGACGGCAAATAAGAACAACAACAACAAGGACAAATAAAAGTGCATATAAAAATATTTAAGTACAGTTTTAAACATATATTACTATAAAAAAATAAATGATGGATTTGTCTGTCAGTTTTCTATACTGTGTTGGCTTGCATTTTTCTGTGAGGCTGAAAGCTATGCCACTTGTATTTCAAATATCAGCAGGGTCAGCCATGGTAAACAGGGTTCAGTGGAGCTTCTAGACTAAGATAGATTCAGAAGAAGGAAGGGGCCACTCACTTCTCAAAGAATTGGCCAGTGAAAACCTTATGAATGGCAGTGAAACACATTCTTGTATATTACTGGAAAAATTTATGAAAAGACTTGAAACAGTGTCTGATATAGTGCCCCATTATGGGCCCCTTGGGTCAGAAGACACTCAAAATATGACTAGAGAAGAACTGTCTCCTCAAAGTAGAATTGACCTTAATGACCTAGATAGAGTAAAGCTTTCAGGACCTCCATTTGCATGACTCAAAATGGGAAGAAAGAGCTGCAAACATCCATTAATAATTGGAACATGAGATGTATGAACGAAGTATAAATCTAGGACAATTGGAAGTTGTCAAAAATGAAATGGAATGCTTAAAAAGATTGATATCTTAGACATTAGTGAGCTGAAATGGTCTGTTTTTTGCCATTTTGAATCGGACAACCATATGATCTACTATGCCAGGATGACATATTGAAGAGGAGTGGTGTGGCATTCATTGTCACAAAAAAAAAAAAAAAAAGATTTATTATAAAGTATAATGCTGTTAATGATAGGATAACATCCACGTCCTACAAGGAAGACTAATTAATACTACTAATACTCAAATTTATGCAGCCAACGATGAGGAAATCGAAAATTTTTACCAACTTTTGCAATCTGAAATTGACCAAACATGCAATCAAGATGTATTGATTATTATTGATTATAGGAATTTGAAAGTTAGAAACAAGGAAGAATCAACAATAGTTGGAAAATATGGCCTTAGTAATAGGAATGATGCCAGAGATAGAATAATAGTATTTTATAAGACCAAGGACTTATTCATTGTGAATACCTTTGTTCAACTGCATAAATGGTAGCTATATCCATGTACTGGGCCAGATGAAATACATAAGAATAAGATTGACTGTATCTGTGGAGCGAAGCAATTGAGAAGCACATTATCTTCACCCAAAACAATACCGGGAGCTGGCTGTGGAACAGAACATCAATCGTTCACATGCACGTTCAATCTGAAGCTGAAGAAAATTAAAACAAAGCCTTGAGAGCCAAAATATAACCTTAATTATATTCCACTTGAACTTAGAGACCATCTACTGAATAGGTTTGACATACTGAACACCAATCACTGAAAACCAGAAAATGGTGGGAAGACATCAAGAACATTATCCATGAATACAGTAAAAGGTCATTAAAAAGACAGGAAAGGAAGAAAAGATCAAAATGGACGTCAGAAGAGATTCTGAAACTTGCTCCTGAATGGAGAGTGTGTAAAGCAAATGGGATAAAAGACAATATAAGAAATGAACAGAAGATTTCATAAAACAATCCCAGAAGGCAAAGTCAATTATTATAATGAAATGTACAAAGACCCAGAATTAGAAAACCAAAAGGGAAGAACATACTCAACATTTCTCAAGCTTAAAGAACTGAAGAAAAATTTCAAGGTTTGAGTTCCAATATTGAAATATTCTATGAGCAAAATATTGAATGATATAGGAAACATCAACAGAAGATGGAGGGATTATACAAAGTCACTGTACCAAAAAGGATTAGTCAATGTTCACCTATTTCAGGAGGTGGTATATAGCACTGAAGGAAGAAGTCCTGATTGCTCTGAAGGAATTGGTGAAAAACAAGGCTCCAGGAATTGATGGAATATCCATTGAAATGTTTCAACAAATGGATGCCACTTGAAGACACTTACTCATCTATGCCAAGAAATTTGGGAGACAGCTACCTGGCCAAATTCCTAGAAGAGATTCATATTTGTACCCATTTCAAATAAAGGTGATCCCACAGAATGTGGAAATTATTGAACAATATCTTTAATATCACGTATGTGTAAAATTTTGCTGAAGATAAATAAAAAAAATTGTTGCAGCTGTATATTGACATAACCCAAAAAATGCAACCATTGTTGTGGAGTCAGATGCAACCCACAGCAACCCCCATCTTGGGTTTCCAATGTGGTATCACTACAGAAGTAGATTGGCCAACGTTCCTTCTGGAGAGTGACACAGAACTTCCAGAAATACAAGCTGGATTCAGAAGAGGACATCGAACAAGAGATACGATTGCTGATGTCAGATGGATCTTGGCTTAAAGCAAAGAATACCAGAAAGATGTTTATGTGTGTTTTATTTACTATACAAAATCATTTGATTGAGTGGATCATAACAAATCATGTATAACATTGAGAAGAATAAGAATTCCAGAGCACTTAATTGTGCTTATGAGGAACCTGTACATAGACCAGGAGTGTGTTGTTCCAAAAGCAACAGACTACTTTGGTTATGTTGTCAGAAGGTACCATTCCCTGGAGAAGAATGTCAGACTTTGTAAAGTGGAAGGTCACCAAAAAAGGGGAAGACCCTCAGTGAGATGGATGGACAGAGTGGCTGCAACAGCGGGCTTAGACATAGCAACATACTTTCAGTTATTCTTTGCCAGCACCACCATTCAAAAGCATCAATTCTTCAGTCTCCCTTATTTATTGTCATCTTCACTTTCTATAAGCAAATTTGTGCCATCTGCATATTGCAGGTTGTTAATGAGTCTTCTTTGAATTCTGATGTCTTGCTCTTCTTCATATAGTCTAACTTCTCACATTATTTTCTCAGCATACAGATTGAATCTAAGCGTGGTGAAAGGATACAACCCTGACAGACTCCTGTGTCAGAGTTTAAACCATGCAGTGTCCCCTTTTTGCTTTTGAATGACAGCCGCCTGGTCTATATGCAGGTTCCTCACATACAAATAAGTGTTCTGAAATTCGCATTCTTATCAATGTTAGTTAATTTGTTATGATCCACGTAGTCAAATGCTTTTGCATAATCAATGAAAAACAAGTAAACATCTTTCTGGTATTATTTGCTTTCAGCCAAGATCCATCTGACACAACCAATGATAGTCCTTGTCCCATGTCCTCTTCTGAATCCAGCTTGTATTTCTGGAAGTTTTATGTCAATATTCAGCTGCAACAATTTTTGAATTATTTTCAGAAAAATTTTACACATACGTGATATTAAAGATATTGTTCAATAATTTCCACATTCAGTGAGATCACTTTTCTTTGAAATGGGTACAAATATGAATCTCTTCCAGGAATTTGGCTAGGTAGCTGTCTCCCAAATTTCTTGGTATAGATGAGTAAGTGCTTCCAGAGTGGCATCCATTTGTTGAAACATTTCAGTAAGTATTCCATCAATTCCTGGAGCCTTGTTTTTCACCAATACCCTCAGTGCAGCTTTGACTTCTGGTTTTTGGTCACTGGTGTTCATTGCATCAAATCTATTCTGTAAATAGTCTCTAAATTCAGGTGGGATGTATTCAAGGTCATATTTTAGTTCTCATGGACTTGTTTTAATTGCCTTTAGCTTCCTCTTGAAGTTGCATATGACAGTTGATGTCTGTTCCACAGTCAGCTCCTGGACTTCTTTTGGCTAAAGATACTGAGCTTCTTCATCACCTCTTTCCACAGATGTAGTCCTTCTGATTCCTGTGCATTCTGTGTGGGGAAGTCCATGTGTATAGCCACATTTATGCTTTGTATTTCAGGATAGACCTTGAAACATTTTTGGTGATGATTAATGCCACATTGTTCCTCTTCTATTTGTCATTCCCAACATAGTAGATCATAGACTGATTCATAATAGCCGAAAACAGTCCATTTCAGCTCACTGATGCCTAGATTATCAATCTTCATGTGTTTCATTTAATTTTTCACAACTTCCAATTTTCCAAGATTCATACTTCATACATTCCATATATCTATTATTAATGGGTGTTTTCAGCTGTTTCTTCCCATTTTGAGTCATTTCCTATCAGCAAATGGAGGTCCCAAAATCTTTACTCCATTCACATCATTAAAGTCGACCCTACTTTGAAGGGGCAGCTCTTCCTCAATCATACTTGGAATGCTTTCTGACCTGAGGGGCTCATCTTCCAATACTATATTGGACAGTTTTTCAGGGCTATTCATAATTTTTTCCAGTAATATATCACACAGTGTTTCATTGTTATTCATAAGGTTTTCACTGGCCAAATCTTTGAGAAGTGGATGGCCCGTCCTTCTTCCAGGTCTCTCTTAGTATGAAAGCTTTTCTGAAACCTGTCCACCATGGAGACTCTGCTAGTATTTGCAGTACGTGTGGCATAACCTCAAGCCTCACAACAACATGCAAGCCACCACAATATGACACACTAAAGACAAGAGCTGGACCCTATAGGTAGAGGAGGAAAAACAAATGAGCTGAGGGTACCTCTGCTCATTTATTCCACAAGAATCACTGTTTGATAAATTACACTAATCCTCTACAGAATGTTCCAATCTCATCTATTTACTATATGGAAACACAATGAATGTGTCCATAATTACTCTGCTGTAAGATATAAAGTTTGAAGTGAATTGTTGTCTACAAAAAAATGGCAAAGTACTGTGTATTAATGAAATCTAAATTATATTTTACTGTGAAATTGATTAGAAGGTCATTACCAGTCTTGAAAATTAAAAATTACTGGTAAGACCTATTCTCACATTTCCCCTCTCATGTAATGGGGATATAGTTTAGATATAAAAGGTATATTCCCATGCTTAGAATTTGAAATCAATTAAAATTGACTAAGCTAAAATTTCTACTCACATGAAAATTTTAAAATTAGGTTATTATCTTTAACATTTTCTCCTTTAACCAGTCCACATGTTTCAGTCTATCATAGAAAATAAAAGCCTAAATTAAGGCCAATGGATTAATGGTTCTGATTTAGAGCAGAGACAATTTTAGCCTGGCTAATTTTTCATATATGCTCAATTAAGCTCATAGTACTTTACAACAAAAGACAGCAAGACGAGTGTCATTTAAATTAAACAAATGCCATTTATCTGTCAAGGTACTGACTTATATCAGCCACTCCAAACCAAGACCACAGCAACAAATGGAGTGGACAAGCAGTGCCTGCTGGGATTTCATTCTCTAGCACTTAAGAAATCATTAATAGCATAATATGTGAAGCTTGCCATTTAATGACCTCTTTGAAATCATCTAGAAAAGCAGGACTTGGTTATCTCCCCAATAGCATTTATGACATATGTACTTAATATTCTACTATGAACTCTCTCTGGAGAGAATTACCTTCTTTGGGATGTGGGGTCAATGATTTATAGTTATACACAATATTCATTTTATATTCAAGGAATTTATTTTCTAAGGGTGGAAACAGATATTATTGTCCTGCTTTCTGAATAATTTTCTATTCAGCAGCTGCAGTTTTCAATGTTGCTTTCTCAGTAAAGAGTTTCAGCACAAACAACATACAAATTTTGAAAAGATATTAACTGACTACTATTATAATTTACTAGAAAAAGGGAATGCTCTTACTTATCATGCCCACTCCTTAGACTGTCCAATGTTATATATTTTCAAATAATTATTTATGCTTTTATAGTCAATAATTTATCTATTTTGGTCAGAACTCATTTCAAAAATTTAAAGATATCAAGCCATCAAATCAAGACCAGAATAAACATTCACATAGTAGTCATTTTATAGAGAACTCACTTATATTTTGAATTATTTATCAGGAATTTTTTTTTTTTTTCCACACAGAGCCATTTTTGTCTTTGTTCATGATGTGAAATGTTCTCCAATCACCTCTTCTAGACCTTTGAGACAACATAACTACCCTGTAAGTGGTTCCAAATTGAGACCTACCTGCATGTTGCAAGTATTTATAATGAACTAGTGAGCACAGTAGAGCAAGGATCAATATGGAAGAAGAACCTAGTAATTTCCTGGGTTTAATTCAAGCTAGAGAGTCCAGAACCAGAAAGAAAGGTTGATTATCTGTTCCTCAACATTACCCTCAAATAAGGACTGTGGAATCAAGCCTAACCTGGGAATGGAGATTATGAAATCTCCTTCTGATATCATAAAAAATTAGTAATTTTAGAGGACTTTAGGAACAGATATGTCACTTTGGGCTTCTGCAGTACATAAAAATAGCACCAAATTAAGAAAGGAGGCATGGAGAATGCCATCTTTGTAGGCAAGAAATAGAGGTATCTTAGCATATTTCAGAGAATTAGTCAAAGATAAATCTCAGAACCATTTAGGAAGGACCAAAAGGGTCATGGGGGAAAGCTAGAGAATTTCGTTGTCATGGTGGTCTGTTGCTCAACATTTTATTTCCATACCAGGGTGGAGTGCAAAACAGCAGTTAGTACAGGAAACTGAAGTTTTTATCTGTTTACACAGGATAGCAGATAAAAACTAACAACATATTTTGTAAGGCTGTTTATTATTTTATTAATATGTAGAACTCTAATCTCTTAGAAACACTTTACTAAACATCAGAGCAACATTGAATATATTGGAGATATATTCAAATAGATTTTCTTCATAACTCAGCTAATAAATATCAGCATGAGATTCACAAGTATTTAAAATTGACTTGAAATGGCTAATCTTTTTTTAAAAAAATTATTGTGGTGAAAACAGACAAGATATTTACCAACATAACAATTTCCCCATTTACAGCAATTTCCCCATTTACAGCTCAGGAACACTGATAACATTTTTCATGTTATGCTAACCTTCTCCAGAATATTCTACCACCATTAGCATAAACTCAATGCCCCTCCAAACAAAAGTTTCCCCTTTCCCCAGCTATCTTACCCCTGGTAACCACTAATAATCTTTTGTATCTATCTATCTATCTAGGACAGTAAGCCTTCCCTACCCTCCCATCCCTGGTAACAAACAAAGAAAGTTTCCTTCCATGTGTAAACTTTTCCTTGACTTTTTACAGTAGTGGATTAATAGAATATTTGTCTTCTGTGATTGACTTATTTTACTCAGCAAAATGTTCTCCAAGTTCAACCACATTATACAGTGATTTGCAGAGTCTACATTATTCTTTAGAATTGCTTAATATCCCACTGTGTGTATGTACCACAGTTTGTATATCCATTCCTCTGTTGATGGGCACTTTCCCACCGTCTCTCATGCCCACAGAAGCTCCAGGTGCCTTCCTTGCCCCTTTAAAGGTATCCTTGTTTTTCTTCCTTCTCCCTTCCTCTTTCCTCTCACTCAGTCCCCCTGACCTAACCCCCTGTGGACATTTCTTTGCCACTGTGAGTTGTGTTGCTATGAACATGGGTGTGCATGTATCTGTTTGTGTTCTGCTTCTCACTTATTTAGGATATATACCTAGCAATGGGATTGCTAGATCATATGGTACTTCTATTTCCCACTTTTTGAGGAATTGTCATACTGATTTCCACAGTGGTTCTATCATTTTAGAGTCCCACCAGCAATGTATGAGAGTCTCAATCTCTCCACATCCTCTCCAACATTTGTTATTTTCTTCCTTGTTGAACTTTGCTATTAACACTGGTATGAGATGGAGTCTTGAGTTTGTTTCATTTGCATTTCTCCAATGGCTAATGATTGTGAACATTTCTTCATGTGTTTGTTGGGAGCCTGAATATCTTCTTTGGTAAAGTTTCTTCTCATGTCTTCTAACCATTTTTTTAATTGAATCATTTGCCTTTTTTGACTTTAAGGTGTTCAAGTTTTCTACAAATTTTAGAGATAAATCTTTTGTCTTAAATGTCATTGCTAACTGTGTTTTCCTATTCTGTAGATTCTCTTTTTACTCTTTTGGAGAAGTCTTTTGATGCACATAAGAATTTAATTTTTAGAAGGTCCCAATCATCTAGCTTATATTCTGCTGTTTGTGCATGTTGAGTTATGCTTGATAGTCTATTTAAGCCATAAATTAGGGCCCCTAACTTTGGCCCTATATTTAACTTTGATGAACTTTATAGTTTAAGGTTTCATATTTAAATCTTTGATCCTCTGGAGTTAGTATCTGTGTTTGGTGTGAGATAGGGATCTTGTTTCATTTTTATGCAAACATATATCCAGTTTTACCAGCACCATTTGTAAAAGAGGCTATCTCTTCTCCATTGAATAGATTTCAGCCCATTGTCAAAGATCAGCTGAACATAGGACAGTAAAACAATTTCCGGGTTATCAATTCTTCCTCACTGGTCTATATTGCTGTCTTTGTACCAGTACCATGCTGTTTTGGTAACTGTGGTTGTGTAGTAGGTTTTGAGATCTGGTAGTATGAGACTTACTTTGTGTATTTCTTCAGTAGCATTTTGCTTTTTCATGGTCTCTTTCCTTTCCGTATAAAATTTTGTGATTGGTTTTTTCATATCATTAAAGAATGTTGACGGAATCTGGGTTGAGATTGAATGCACAGATTGCTTGAGTAATACTGACATTTTCAAATCCTCTTCCCATCCATGAGCATGGTATGTTTTTCCATTTATGTACATACTTTATAGTTTCTTGAAGAAATGTTTTTTAGTTTTCTTTGTATAGGTCTTTTGTGTTCCTTGTAAGGTTTATTCCCAAGTAGCTTACCTTTTTGATAGCTATTGTAAATGATGTTGATTTCCTTATTTCCTTTTGAGAGACCTCTTTGCTGATGTAGAGGGATCCAACTGATTTTCTTATGTTTATCTTATGCACTGCTACCATGCTAGATCTTTCAGTTAGTTCCAGTAGTCTTCTTGCTGAGTCTCTTAGGTTTTCTATGTATAGGACCATAACATCTGCAAATAGGGATAGTTTCACTTCTTTCTTACCAATTTGAATATATCTGATTTCTCTTTCTTCTCTTATTGCTCTGGCTAAGACTTCTAATACAATCTTGAATGGAAGTGGAGATAGAGGACATCTTGTCTTGTTCCTGTTCACAAGGGGAATGGTTTCAGTCTCTCTCCATTGAGGATAGTTGGATAGAGCTGATTCCTGGTTTTGCATATATACCCTTTATTAGGGGCTCTGGTAGCATAGTGCCTAAGGCACTTGACTGCTAACCAGAAGGCTGGCAGTTCAAACCCACCAGCCACTCCTCGGAAGGAAGGTTGTGCATTCCTATTTCCGTAGTGATACTGCCTTGGAAACCCAAGGATGGGTCGCTATGAGGCAGGGCCAACTCGATGGCCAATAACAACAACAACAACAACAACAACCCTTTATTATGTTGAGGAATTTCCCTTCTATTCCTATTTTTCTGAGAGTTTTTATCAAAAATGGATGTTGGATTTTACCAAATGCATTTTCTGCATTAATTTATATGATCATGTCATTAGTTTCCTTATTTTACTTATGTGATGGATTATGTTAATTGCTTTTCTAATACTGAACCATCTTTGCATACCTGGTATGAATCCCACTTGGTCTTGATGTATTATTTCTTTGATATGTTGTTGGAATTTATTGGCTAGAATTTTGTTGAAGATTTAACATCTATATTCATGAGGTATATTGGTTCCTAGATTTCCTATCTATTGTTGTCTTTGCCTGGTTTTGGCCAAGGTTATGCTTTCTTCGTAAAATGAATTTAGGAGGATTCCATCCTTTACTTTGTTATGGGGTAATTTGAATAGGATAGGTGTCAGCTCTTCTCTGAACAATTGGTAGAATTCTCCAGTGAAACCATCTGGACCAGGCCTTTTTTGTTGGCCTTTAATTTTTTGTTTGTTTGTTTTTTTATGGCCTGTTCAATTTCTTCTTTTGTATGTTCAAGTTTTCTACCTCAGTCTTTGTTAGCTTAGGTAATTACTGTGTTTCTAAAGATCTATTTCTTCTAGGTTTCAAATTTGTTGGAGTACAGTTCTTCATAATATCCTGATATTATTCTTTTCATTTCTGTCAGTTCTGTTGTTATGTCATCCCTTTTATTTTGTATTCATGTTATTTGCATCTTCTCCTTCTTTTCCTTTGTTAAGTTTGCCAGTGGTTTGTCCATTTTATTGATCTTTTCAAAGAATGAACTTCTAGCCTTGTTGATTTTTTTCCTTTTGTATTTTTCTTTTCTGTTTCATTTATTTCTGATCTAATCTTTATAATTTCTTCTCTTCTGGTGACTACAGGCCTTTTTTTCTTTTTTTTTTTTTTTTTTTGTTCTCTAATTGTTGCAGATGTTGGGTTAAGGTGGTGATTTTGGCTCTTTCTTCTCTTTTGATGTGTGCATCTATTGATATAAATTGCCCACTGATCAATGGTTATGCTATGTCCCAAAAATTTTGGATATGTTTTGTTTCATTCTTTTTGGATTCAAGATTTTTTTTTAATTGTTGTTGTTGTCTGTTTGTTGAATTTTGCTGTTACCTAGTAGTTTTTAAGGAGGATGTTTTTCAGTTTCCATGTATTTGCTCTGTTTCCATTGGTATTCCTAGTATTGATTTCTAATTTTATAGCATTGTAATCTGAGAAGACACTTTGCAGTATCTCAGTGTTTTTGAATTTATTGAGGTATGCTTTGTGGCCTAACAAATGGTCAACCATGGGGAATGTTCCAGGTATGCTGGAAAAGAAGGTATAATTTGCTATTGCTGGGTAAAGTCCTCTGTAGATGTCTGTAAGGTCAAGTTGGTTGAATGTATTGTTTAATTCTTCATCTCTTTTGAGCTTCTTTCCAGTTCTATCTTTTATTGAAAATGGTATATTAAAGTCTCCTACTATTACTGTGTTGACTGCTAATCAGAAGGCTGGTGGTTCAAACCCACCAGCCATTTCTCAGAAGGAAGATGGGGCAATTTACTTCTGTAGTGATACTGCCTTGGAAACCCAAGGAGGGGTTGCTATGAGTTGGGTGCAACTCAACAGCACATAACAACAACAACAAATAACAACTATTACTGTGGAGTCATCTATTTGTCATTTCAATTCTATTAAAGTCTGAATTATGTATTTTGAGGTTCTTTCCTTGGGGGCATATATGTTTATTATGGTTATGTTGTCTTGTGCAAGTGATCCATTAATCATTATATAATGTCCTTCCTCATTTCTTGTAGTCATTTTTGTGTTAGAGTCTATTTTATGGGAAATTAACATTGCCACTCCTGCCTTTTTTGGTTGCTATTTGCTTGGTATATCTTTTCCCAATCTTGGATCTTTAGTATATTTTTGTCTTTGTGTCTATTAATGTGAGTCTCTTATAGACAGCATACTGATGGGTCATGTTTTCTTATCCAGTCTGCAACTCTCCATCTCTTGAGTGGTGCCTTTAATCCATTTACATTCAGTGTAATTATCAACAAGTATAAGTATACTGATGTCATTTTGTTATATGTTTTTTTGTAGTGTTGCTGATTATTTTTTAAATTTAATTTAGTTTATTTGTTTTTATTTTGCTTTGGGTACAAATTTACATAACAAACTTGTTTTACTTTCAACAGTTCATGTACATCTGGTCTGCTGGTCCCAATTACCATCCCCTACCATAAGAAACTCTCATCCGGAGGCGGGGCAAGATGGCGGACTAGGCAGAAGGATTGCACAGACCCTCTTCAACAAAGAAAAGGGAAACCAATTAACACAGACACAGAAGATAAT
>NW_006921863.1:67855-70008 GCF_000298275.1 Orycteropus afer afer
AAACTCTCATCCCCTTTCCTCCTTGTGCCCCTCTCATCCAAGCATTTCTGTCTGTCCAGCCTTCCATCTATGGGAATGGTACCACTTTGGTATTTCATGGCTGCTTGACCCAAGGGGTGCATCTCCCTAAACTAGGTGGGTTTATTGACCTGAGGTAAGTGTTCTGAATGTAGGTGTTTCTATTGTTGGCCTGAAGCATCAAAAGAACATGGATGGAATAGAGAATCACTCTACCAAAAAAAAATTTGTCAATGTTCAACTATATCAAGAGGTAGTATATGATCAATAATCAATGGTAATGAAGGAAGAAGTTCAAGCTACACTGAAGGAACTGGCAAAAAACAAACCTCCAGGAATTGACAGAATATCCATTGAGATATTTCAGAAAATGATGAAATAGTGGAGATGCTTACTCATTTAAGCCAAGAAATTTGGGAGAAAGCTACCTGGCTGACTTGAAGAGATCCCTATTTGTGTCCATTCCAAAGAAAGTTGATCCAACAGAATGAGAACATTAATGAAAATATAATTAATATCACATGCAAGTAAAATTTTGCTAAGATCATTAACATATTTAACATACTTACTAATGAAGATTAAATACTACACTCTTCAGAATGCATTACACCTCAATATAAAGAAAACAAAATATCCTCACAACTGGCCTAACAAATAACATCATGGTAAATTCATAAAATATTGAAATTGTCAAGGATTTCATTTTACTTGTATCCACACTCAATATGCATGGAAGCAGCAATCAATAAACCAGGTCTTTTATTACACTGGGCAAATATTCTGCAAAAGACCTCTTTAAAGTGTTGGAGACCAAGTATGTCATTTTGAACAATAAGGTGCTCCTATTGTAAGCTGTGGTATTTTCAATCAACTTATATGTAAGTGAAAGCTGGACAATGGATACGGAAGACAGGAGAAGAGTTGATGCCTTTCACTTGTGACGTTGGCAAAGAATACTGAAAATATAGACTGTCAAAAGAGCAAACAAATCTGTCCCAGAAGAAAACCAGTCAGAATGCTCCTTAGAAGTGAAAGTGGCCAGACTTAGTCTAAACGCCTCTGGTCACGTTACCAGAAGGGACCATTCCCTGGAGAAGGATATCATGGTTGGTGAAGTAGAGGGTGAGTGAAAAAGGGAAAGACCCTCAGGAGATGGACTGACACAGTGCTGCAATGATGGACTCAAACACAACAGGGATTGTGAATTCAGCCAGGACTGCATAGTGGTTTATTCTATTGTGCACAGAATCACTGTTGAGTCAGAGCCAATTCATCAGCACCTAACAATCATAACAACAACCAAAAACCTTAAGCTAACATTATTCTTAATGAAAAGGTATTACATGCTTTCTCCCTGAAAACAGGAATAACACAAAGATGACCCTTCTCACCAACTGTTTTTAACACTACATTAGAAATATGTTGTTAGGTGCCTTTGAGTTGGTTCTGATTCATAATGACCCTATGAACAACAGAACAAAGCACTGTTTGGTTCTAAGCCATCCTATCAAGTGTTGCTACGCTTGAGTCCATCATTGCATTCACTGTGTAAATCAATTTTATTGAGGGTCTTCCTCTATTTCACTGATCCTCTATTTTACACAGTATAGTATCATTCTACAGGGACTGGTCCCTTCTGATCACATGACTAAAATATGAAAAACAAAGTCTTGCAATTTTCACTTTCAAAGAACATTCTGGATGTACGTCCTCCACGACAAATTTGTTCATTCTTCTGGAAGTCCATGATACCTTCCAAATTCCATGCCAACTCCAAAATTCAAAAGCCTTGATTCTTCTGTGGTCTTCCTTATTTTCTTTCTAGCTCTGATATATATACGAACCTATTGAAAATACCACGGTGTGGATCAGATGCACCTTAGTCTTCAAAGTGGCATTGTTGCTCTTAAACACTTTGACTTTACAGTGGATTGCCCAGTACAATATGTTGTTTCATTTCTTGAATGCTGCTTCCATGGACTTTGATTATGGATCCAACTAATAGGAAATCTTTGACAATTTTAATTTTTTCTCACAGTGACACAGGGTCAGCTAACAACATGCATCATCATTTATAATCATACTGCTTATTGGTCCAGCCATGAGGTTTTTTTTTTTTTTTTTTTTTTAATGTT
>NW_006921863.1:74221-74797 GCF_000298275.1 Orycteropus afer afer
CTGGTCAACTGACTGGAAGAAATTCTTATTTGTACACATCCCAAAGAAAGGAATGTGGAAATTATTAAACAACATCACTATATCACATGCAAGTAATACCTTACAGAAGATAATTCATAAATGGTTGCAGCAGTATGTTAACAGAGAACTTACAGAAATATAAGCTGGATTCAGAAGAGGATGTAGAATGAGGGAAATCATTGCTGATGTCAAATGAATCTTTGCTGAAAGCTATGAATACAGGAAAGAAGTTTACTTGCATTTTATTGATTGTGCAAAAGCATTTGATTGTGTGGATCATAACAAATTATGGATAACATTGTGAAGAATGGGATTCCAGAACACTTAATTGTGTTCATGAGGAATCTGTACAGAGAACATGAGGCTGTCATTCAAATAGAACAAGGGGATATTGCATGGTTTAAAATCAGGAAAGATGTGCTGTTGTTGTTGTTGTTATTTGCCATCGAGTCAGCTCCAACCCTAGCGACCCCTCCTTGGGTTTCCGAGGCAGTTATCACTACGGAAGTAGGATTGCCCAACCTTCCTTCCGAGGAGTGGCTGGTGGGTTTGAAC
>NW_006921863.1:74897-84539 GCF_000298275.1 Orycteropus afer afer
AAAATATGTACATGAGCTACTTCTTAAGGCAAACTACAAAGCTCTAATGAAAAAAAAAACAAAAAACAAAAAACAACCACACAAAGGCAGCTAACAACATACATCATCATTTATAATGTTACTGCTTATTGGTTCAGCTGTGGGGATTTTTGTTTTCTTTATTTTGATGTGTAATCCATACTCAAAGTTGTAGTCTTTGATTGTCATCAGTAAATGCTTCAAATCATCTTCATTTTCAGCAAGAAAGTTGTGTTATTTACATATATGGGTAGTTTATGAATTTTACTCTTATCCTGATGTCATGTTCTTATTCATGTAATCCCCGTTATTATAATTATTTGCTCAGAATACAGATTGAATAGCTATGGTGAAAGATGCAACCCTTATATACTCCTTTCCTGATTTTGAACAATGCAGTATCCCCTTGTTCTATTTGAACAAATGCCTCTTGGTCTATGTAAAGTTTCCCCATGAGGACAGTTAAGTATTCAGGAATTCTAATTCTTTGAAGTGTTATCAATAATTTGTTATGATCCATACTGTTGAATGCATTTGCATGGTCAATAAAACACAAGCAAATTTATTTCTGCTGTTCTTTGCTTTCAGCCAAAATCTATCTAAGATCAACAAGGATGTCCCTTGTTCCATGCCCTCTTCTGGATCTGTCTTGAATTTTTCGCAGTCTTCTGGTAATGTAATACTGTGACCATTTATTAATTTTCTTCAGGAAAATTTTACTTGTGTATCACTATAATTATATGGTTCAATAATTTCTGTTTTATGTTGTTCACCTTTCTTTGGAATGGACACAAATAAAGATTTCTAGTGTAATAATGCAAGGAAAAGACATGAAAGACATAGAGACAAGAAAGAAAGAAAGAAAATTCTTTGTTTGCATTTGACAGCAGTACTTATGTAGAAAATCCCTTGATATCAACCAAAGAACTACTAATAAGTGGTATAATGAGGGAGAATACAAAGCTAATATACAAAAGTCAATTGTTTTCGTACATACCAGCAATGAATAACTGGAATTTGAAACTAAAAACATAACAGTATTTACACTAGCAAAAAAAAAAAAGAAGAAGAAGAAGAAAGAAAGAAATTTTTCCATATAATCTAACAAAATACATACATGAACTACTTTTTAAGGGAAACTACAAAGCTCTAATGAAAGAAATAAAAAATATCTAAATACACGTAGAGATATTACATATTCACACAATATTCGTATGCAATATTTCATAGGAAGACTCAATATAAATCAGAAGGAGATTCTTTACAACTCGGTTTACATATTCTGTGCTATTCCAGTTAAAATTTGTGGTTAAGATTGTGTGTCTACTTGGCTGGGCCTGGTTGAGTGGCTGGACAGCTGATGGTAGCTATTCCCCATGATGAGACTGTCAATCAACTCCATGGCTGGATCTACCACAAGCAGGTGATTAGTTGCTTTGGGCATGTGGTCTGCTTCCTATATATAAGAAGAAGTTTTGGAAATGGTCTCCAGCTTCTGCCACTCTTGAATACAGCATGTAGCCATATCATCTTTCAGCAGCCTGACATGTTCTGCTAACCTTGGGACTTTCAATGGACTTGAATCAATGGCCTGCTATATTGTTTGGTAACACTGAGACTGTGCCTTTTCACTTGTCAACCTTGATTTGTCAGCCTCAGCAATCAGTAGCTGTCTGAGCAAAGAAAAGCCTCCAGCTTCAGTGGGCTGGGAACAAGGAGCAGAGCTAAAGCCCAAAGTTGAAGGACTTTCATCCAGCCCCTAGAACCTGGCACTTTGAACCCAGACTTAAAACCTCCAAACTGTAAGAGAATAAACTCCTGTTTGGTAAAGCCATCCCATTTTTGTTATATTCCTGTCAGAGAGTGACTAGGTAACCAAAACAAAATTCAACAATACCATTTTGTTGGGCATTAACAAAGTTAGTCTGAAGTTTAAATAGAAGAACAGAAAATCCAAAATGACCAATATAATACTGAAGAAAAGAACAAAGTCAGAGGACTGTCATGACCCAACTTCGAGACTCATTAAAAATCTATAGTAATCTAGTAAATTAGGTATCTTCAAAGTTGTAAACAAATAGATCATGGAAAAAGCAGTGTTTCAAGAAATAGACACACTCTATTCTAGATGTATGTCTAACATGCTCTAACTAGACATGTGTCTAAGATAGTCTAATTAGATTGTGCCCAGCTACCATTCTCAACCACTGAAGAAGAGATCAAAATAGGATATCTTGGATAGAGTTGGAGAAAAATGTGGGACAAAACTCAAAATTATAATAATAATAAAAATCAGGATTACTGATCTGATAGAGACTGGTGAAACCCCAGAGACAATGGTTACTAGATACCCTCAGGCCTGGAGTTGAACTCACTCGCATGGCTTTCAGCCAAAAAATAGACAAGCATATAAGGAGAACACTTACACCAGGTAGGTACACTCCTGAGAACAGTCAGTCATGGGAGATCAGAAGGGCAGTTTTTGCACAAGGAGATAGCTCAGAGGGCAGGAATAATAGGAAATAAGGAAACTAAGAAAAGGTAACCACAGGAAGGAAGTGGGAAGAAGGCTGTTACAATATGGGGATTGCAATCAATATCATGAAATAAAATGTATATGAACTGCTGTATGGGCAACGAATTTTCTCTTTCACCCAAATCACACACATCAAAAAGAAGTAGACACACTCAAACATAGTAAATTCATCTTTAACAAGGGAAAACAAATAATTCAATGAATAATGAATAGTCTTTTCAATAAATGTATGTTGGAACAACTAGATATCCACACTAAAATAAATAAATAAACCTAGATACAGACAGACCATATACTCTTCACAAAAATTAACTCAAAATGGATCATACATGTAAATGTGAAACACAAAATATTAATTTTCTGAAGAGTAGCATAAATGAAAATCTTGGTAATCTTGAATATGGCAATGACTTTTTATGATGCAACACCAAAATCAAGATCCATAAATGAAAAAAATCTGAAAAGTGGATTTCATTAAAGTTTTGAAATTCTGTACTAGTAAAAAATTTGCTTCAGGAATGAAAGGATAGATACAGACTTGGAGAAAATATTTTAAAAACACACACTGATAAGGGACTTTCCTTGAAAATATTATTGTACTGTAAAAACTCAAATAAAAAAGGGACAAAACATTCTAGAACCTCACCAAAGAAGGTACACAGCTAACAGATAAACATATAATAACAAAAAAAAAAAGGTGCCCAACCTCTTACATAATTAGTGAATTGTAAATTAAGACAAAAATGAGAAATCACTACACATCTATTGGAATAGCTAAAGCCCAAAAACAGATTGTTGTTGCTGTTGTTATGTGCCGCCGAGTCGGCCGACTCATAGCGACCCCTCCTTAAGTTTCCAAGGCAGTATCCCTACAGAAGTAGATTGCCTTAATAATAGCGTATTTTTTTTTTTTCTTGGAAGTATATTTTTTCAGCTTGATAATATATACCTAAAGTAAATCAGATAACATATGTTTCCATTCCTATTGTATGTGATGTATGTCACACAGAGACATATAAAACACAGTGTTTCACTGCTATTCATAAGGTTTTCTTTCAGTGGCCAATTTTTTTCACAAGTGGATCGTCCCAATCTTCTTTCTAGTCTGTCTTAGTGTGGAAATTCCACTGAAATCTGTCTATCATGGCTGACAGTTTGGTATTTGGATTACCAATGGCATAGCTTTCAGCCTCACAGCAACATGCAAACTACTACAATACAACAAATTGACAGATAAGTGTTGTCGTTTGTCAGAACAGACATTATTTTGTTCTGTTGGACATAGGATCGGTATTTGTAGGAGTTGACTCGATGGCCCTAACATCAACAAAAACATCATATGTTTTATTTCCAAGATCCAAAACTCTACTACAAAATTTTATTCAATTAATTTGATATTTTGTTTTTTTTTTCCTGGGTATTATATTCGCTACCTGGCAATTCAAACCCACCAGCCACTCCTTGGAAGGAAGGTTGGGCAATCTACTTCTGTAGTGATACTGCCTCGGAAACCAAAGGAGGGTTCACTATGAGTGGGTGCCCACTCAAGGGCACATAACAACAACAACAACATATTCTCTACCAAGAACGGCCAGAATTCATCTCACCACTTTGGTCATGTTGTCAGAAGGAACCATTCCCAGAAGAATATCAAGCTTGGTAAAGTGGAGGGTCAACAAAAAAGGGAAAAGCTTTCAACAAGATGGATTGACAAGGTGGCTGCAATGATGAGCTCAGGTATAGCAAGGATTTTAAGGCTTGCACAGGATGGGGCAGTGTTTCATTCTGTTGTACATAGGGTCACCATGAGTTGGAGCCGACTCAACGGCTCCTAATAACAACAACACTGAGTAACTTGCTATTGTTCATTTTTTAGAAATAGAACTTTAAGTTTTGCTTCAGAACTTCCAAAGAATAATTTTCAATTTTCTGAGCGTTTAGTTAATATTGTCTCAAAGGTATTGATCAGAGCAAAATCATTCAAACCTCACATACTGCAGAAGGCTTCCCTTAACAACATCCCATCCCAAAAACTAGATTCTTGGGATAGATCTTATTACTCTTCACATTGGATAGCATCTACCTATGCATCTTTCTTATTCAAGAGACTTAATTTATTAGTGAAGAAACTGGTATTTTACTCACTGGGGTAGTGGCTGGTGCAAAGAATAATGGAATACTTTTTTTTTTTTTTATCTTTTGTTATTAAACGGATAATGCTGATTGAATTTTTCTTTGCAGCAAAATATAAAAGTTTCTAGGATTTCTCTTTCTTTACAGAAGTTTAAAAATTATAGGTTTAACATGACTATTAAAAAAAAAATTAAACATACATCAAATATTTCCTAACAAGATAATCTGCTGAGTTTATAGATAGATTAAACGAAAATGAAAATAAAATAAAATATATACTAACCTATCTATAATATAGATTTTACTACAAAATGCTGGGTCTGTTACCCTGGATGACTACATCCAATAAAGACGAACTGAGGTGAAGGGTAGAAGGCACAGCTTTATTGAGATTGTACACAAGCAGAGTAAGAGAGGGAAAATCCTTCACATTCTGATTAGGTGTTTTCCAAACTCCTTTGTATTAGAAGGATTACATCAGAATCCTGTTATACATATAATTTCATATGATTACAGGTTAAGCATGTGCAGTAAAACATATAAAGATGGAAGTTGTTAACATGTCTCATTATAATGTTGAATCTTTACTCAGAGGAGTAATTTTTAGTATGCTAATGTTCCTTTTCACCCAGATTCATGGTATTTTTTAGCTTTTTATGAGTCAGTAACCTGACTCATAAATACGGTTAATGTTTATGGCATCATTCTGTCACCAGCAAGTCTCATGGTAATGAATATGGTACTGAGAGACTGGGGTGCTGCTCTGAAAGATACCTAAAATGTGGAAACAGGAGTGAAGTGCATTCTTGACTGAAGAACTTTGCATTGAGACCATGGCAGAGAGACACCAGCAGATAGATGGCAGCAGCAGAGCAGAGAGATGGACATGAGACAGCAATAGCCTTACTAACCCATGGAAAGCTGAGTACCATTTGGGCAGTAAAGATTCCTGGCAGAGTAGTTGGCTTTGGGTGTTTATTAGCAGAAACTGAGAGATCCAAGTAAACAGAAAGCAGATCTGCCTCCATCTCAAAGGTTAAGTACCATGGACTATGGTGGTGGAACCAAAACAACCTCTTACATTTCAAAGAGTTAAACTTTCATCCTCTTAGTTCTGGAGTGTGGGCTGTTGTTCATGAAGACCAGTGTGATGGGGCTATAACTGCTGCCCACAAGTGAGGGGGCAGGGATGCCATACGTAAGAGGCAGAAGAACAGGCCTGCTAATCCAAGGGGTGAGGTTGCCACTCAGAGGAACTAGGGAACTGGAGCCACCCAGTGAAGAAGATGTGTAGAGATGCCAAGCTGATCAGGGGTGAAATTGTGATAGTTAAGGTTATGTATCAACTTGTCTGGGTGTGGTTTGAGTGGCTGGGCAGTTAGATGTAGTTATTCCCCATGATGTGATTGGTAATCAACTCCATGGTGGAATCATCTGGAACAGCTGAGTACCCACCTTAAGGATGTGATCTTCTTCCAGTATATAAGGAGAAATAATAAGAAAGTTCTCTGAAGCTTTTTGGCACACTTGGACCCTTTATGTACCTGAGTCTTCATTCAGTAGTATGCCATGTTGTCTGCTGATCTTAAGTTTCTTCCAAGACTTGAACCAGTGGCCTCCAATGTTGTGTGATAATCTTGGCACTGTGCCATTTTATTTGTCAGCCTTGGATTTGTCAGCCTCAGCAGCCAACATCTGCATGAGTGAAGAGATGCCCCCAGCTCCAGTGGGCAAAGAGCAAGAGGTAGAGCTGAAGCCCTAGGCCATTGGGCTTTCATCCAGCCCCTAGAGGTTGGCACTTTAAACTCAGATGTTTAGCCTCCTACTATAAGAGAATAAATCCTTGCTTGTCAAAAGCCACCCATTTGTGGTATCTGTGAGAGTGGCACTAGACAACTGAAACAAAATATACAAATAAGGAAGTAATTAGACTTTTGGGAGATTACTGGACACTTGCTCTGAATTGACACTAACTCCAGGAGACCCAAACCATCACTGTGGCCCAACAGTCAGAGTCAGTGGGGGGGGGGAGGCATATGGAGGAAAAGTTATTGATGAAGTCTTAACTCAGATCCATTTCACAGTGGGTACAGTGAGTCCCTGAACCCATTCTGTGGTGATTTCCCCAGTTCCAGAATGCATAATTGGAATAGATATGCTTATCAAATGGCAGAACTCTTATATTTGGTCCTTGACATGAGAAGTAAGGATTATTATGGTAGGACAAACCAACTGGAAGCCATTAGAACTGACTCTACCTAGGAAAATAGTAAACTAAAAGCAGTAATGCATCCTTGGGGGGATTGCAGAAATTACTGCCACCACCAAGGATCTGAAAGATGCAAGGGTGATGATTCCCACCACATCCACATTTAACTCGTCTTTTTGGCTTGTGTAAAAATCAATGGATCCTGGAGAATGACAGTGGATTATCTAAAACTTAATCAGGTGGTGACTCCAATTGCAGCTGTTGTTCCTGATGAGGTTTTATTGCTTGAGAAAATTAATACATCTCTTGATACTCAATATGTAGTTATTGATCTGGCCAATGACTTTTTCTCAATACCAATTTTAAGGGATCATCAGAAGTTATTTGCCTTCAGTTGGCAAGGGCAACAATATACTTTCATGATGCTATCCCAAAGGAATATCAACTCTCCAACCTCATGTCATAATTTAGTCTGTAGGAATCTTGATTGCCTTTCCCTTCCACAAGACACCATACTGGTCCATTACATTGGTTACATTATGTTGATTGGACCTAGTAAGGAAGAGTTATTAATGACTCTAGAGTTATTGGTGAGACATCTGCATGCTAGAGGGTGGGAGATTAACCCTATAAAAAATCAGGCACCTTCCACTTAAGTGAAATTTCTACTGATCCTATGGTATGAGGCACATCAAGACATTCCTGCTAAGTGAAGGATAAATTATTGCATCTGACTCCTCCACAACTAGAAAGGAGGTATGTCTGGTAAGCATCTTTGGGTTTTGGAGGCCACATATCCCCCATTTGGGTGTGTTGGTTTGGCCTATTTATCAAGTGACTCCAAAAGATGAGTTTGAGTGGGGCCCAGAATAACAGAAGGCTCTGCATTAGGTTCAGGCTGCTGTGCAAGTCTCTCTGTAACTTGGGCCATATGATCCAGTCGATCCAATGGTGCTTGAAGTGTCTGTGGCAGATGGAGTTACTGTTTAGAGTTTTTGGTAGGCCCTTCTTGGTAAATCACAGTGAAGACCCTTAGGATTTTGGAGCAAAGCACTGCCATCCTCTGCAGATAACTTCTCTACTTTTGAGAAACAGCTTGTGATTTGTTACTGGACCTTAGTAGAGACTGAAAACCTAACCATGGACCACCAATTCACCATAAAGCTTGAGCTGCCCAACATGAACTGGGTGTTGTCTAGCCCAGAGAGTCATAAAGTTGAATGTGCACAGCATCATATCATCATTAAATGGAAGTGGTATATAAGAGATTGAGCTTGAGCAGGACCTGAAGGCACAAGTAAGTTGCATGATGAAGTGGCCCAAAAATGCCTGTGGTCTCCACTGGAGTCATAGTTACTTTCCCCTTCAAGTCTATGGTTCCTTGGGGAATTCCTTATGATAAACTGACTGAGAAAGAGAAACCTAATGTTTTGTTTACAAATGGTTCTGCACACCACTGAGGCAGGCACCACTCTAAAGTTAAAACAGTAGCACTTCTGTCCCTTTCTGACACTTCCTTGAAGGAGAGTAGTGAATGGAAATCCTGTCAATGGGATGAACTTCAAGCCATGCATCTGGCTGTTCACTGTACTTGGAAGGAGAAATGGCCAGATGCATGACTGTATATGGATTCATGGGTTGTGACCAACTGTTGGGATGGATTTTCTGGGACTTGGAAGGAACATGATTGGAAAATTAGTGACAAGGAGATATGGAGAAGAGGGATGTGGATAAATCTCTCTGAATGGGCTGAAGGAGTAAAGATATTTGTGTTGCATGTGAATGCTGATCAAAAGGTGACCTTGACAGGCAGATGTGAACATTAAAAATCAAGTGGATAGGGTAACATGTTTTGGGGAAAACAGTCAATCCTTTTCCTCACCTACTCCTGTCATTGCTCAATAGGCTCATGAACAAAGTGGCCATGGTGGCAGGGATGGAGGTTATACATAGGCTCAGCAACATAAATTTCTACCTACCAATACTGACATGACTACTGCCACTGTTGCATGGCCAATCTACAGCAGCAGAGACTGACACTAGTTTGCTATATGGAACCATTTCTTGAGTGATCAGCCAGCAATTCAGTGGCAAGTTGATTATATTGGACCACTTCCATCATGCAAAAGACAGTGTTTTGTTCTTACTGGATGAAATATTTATTCTGGATATGGATTTGCCTTCCCTGTAAGCAATGCTTCTACCAAAACTACCATCTATGGACTTAAAGAATGCCCTATCTCTGTCCTGGTATCACAAACAGCATTGTGTCAGATGAAGGGACCCACTTCACAGCAAATGGAGTGTGGAAATGGGCCTATGCTTATGAGATTCACTGGTTTCATCATGTCTCCCATCATACTAGAGCAGCTAGTTTGATGGCACGATGAAATAGCTTACTGAAAACACAATTACAGCACCAGCTAGGTCGCAATACCTTGCAAAGTTGAGGTAGTGTTTTCCAGAAGGCTGAATATGCTTCAAGCCAACATCTTCTGCAACTGGCCACTTGGTCATCTCTTAGTACTTGCAGTGTAGTAAATTACTTTGTGTGGCTTTTCTACCCATAAGTCTTTGTAAACTCCAAGGTGGAATTTGCTATGAGCAACTGAGGAGCCTGATTGCTGAAGGTGTCCACCTGGAGTATTTCTGTTGGGAGTGGCACAAAACAATGTTCTGGGAGGTGCCCACTCTCTCTCAGGTGCTTAGAGTTCTTATGCCATAATTGGCTAGTTTGACCACCCTG
>NW_006921863.1:87254-93446 GCF_000298275.1 Orycteropus afer afer
CACTATGCTAACAGAGCTCCTGAAGGAAGGAAGTGCATCAGGGTTATATTCTTTCACCATGTTTATTCAATCTGTATGCTGAGCAAATAATGTGAGAAGCTGGATTACCTGAAAAAGAACATAGCATCAGGATTGCAGGAAGACTTATTAACAACCTGCAATATGTAGACAATACATTTTGCTTTATAAAAGTGAACATGACTTGAAGCATTTAGTGATGAAGATTAAAGACTACAGTCTGCAGTATGGATCACATCTCAACATGAAAAAAAAAAAAAAAAGAAGTCCTCACAATTGGACCAATAAGCAGCATCACAGTAAATGGAGAAAAAATTAAGGCGGTCAAAGATTTCAAATTGTTTGATTCCACAATCAACACCAATGCAAGTAGCAGAGAAGAAATCCGATGTATTGCTTTGGCCATATCTAGTGCAAAAGACCACTTTTCAAGTGCTGAAGAGCAAACATTTCTCTTTGAAGTCTGAGGTGAGCCTAACTCAAGTCATGGTATTTTCAGTCATCTCATATGCATGTGAAAGCTGAATAATGAGTAAGGAAGACCAAAGAAGAATTGATGCTTTTGAGTTGTAGTATTGGCAAAGAATACTGAAAGTACCATGGACTGCCAAGAACTAACAAATCGGTCTTGGAAGAAGTGCAGCCAGAATGCTCCTTGGAAGTGAGAATGCCCAGACTTTATCTCACCTACTTTGATCATGTTGTCAGAAGGGACCACTCCCTAGAGAAGAATATCATGCTTGGTAAAATGGAGCATCAATGAAAAAGGGGAAGGCCCTCAACAAGATGGATTGACATAGTGGCTGCAATGATGGGCTCAGGTATAGCAAGCATTGTGAGGCTGGCACAGGACCAGGCCATGTTTTGTTCTGTTGTACATAGGATCACTATGAGTTGGAGCCAACTTGATGGCACCTAACAACAACAACAATATGGTTAAGGATATGTGTACAATTGCCAAGTTGCCAAGAGGTGGACTGTGATAATTGGGGTTGTGTGTCTGCTCGGCTTGACCATGATTCTGAGCGGTTTAAGTAGTTGTGTTGTGTTTGTTCCCATGATGACATATGATGTAGATGCTTGAGCAGACAATCAGTTGAAAGGGAGTTTCCTCAGGTGTATGATCTGTTTCTAATATATATATGGACGTCCTGGGAAAATTCAGGAATCTTCTGTGGATCTAGATCATGTCATGCTGCCTAAAACAGTCCTTTGAGCCATCAATACACCATTTTGCCTTCTGATCTTGGATTCGTCATCTGCTGAAGTCAACAGACTGTAATACTGCCTGCAGTTCTTGAGCTCATCAGCCCCTGCAGCTTCATGAGTTGGGAAAAGCTTTAGCTTGAGTTTTGATCCAGCATCTTGGGACTTGCCACCCTCTATAATTGTTGTTGTTATGTGCCGTCGAGTCAGACCTAACTCATAGCAACCCCTCCTTGGGTTTCCAAGGCCATATCACTATGGAAGTAGATTGCCCAACTTTCCTTCCAAGGAGTGGCTGATAGGTTTGAACCGCCAGCCTTCTGGTTAGCAGTCTAGTGCCTTAGGCACTATGCTACCAGAGCTCCATTTTCTTTTGTTCTCTATATATAAGTTTTACTGGTTTTGCTGCTCTAGAAAACCCAGCTTAAGAGACTTTTTTTTCTTTTTTCAAAAACTCACATTTTGTATTTCTCTGATCCTTCTCTGAGGACTATTGTGCATGTATATGTGTATATTTATGTATATATATATTTTTTTTTATTTGTAGTATATTAAAAAAAAGAAATACTTTTTTTCCAGAGACAATTATATGTGTTCTATGTACTATCTTCCTTTGGAGGAGTAGCTGGTGTGTTTGAACAACCAGCCTTTTGGTTAGCAGTTAAATGCCTTAGGCACCATGCCACCAGAGCCACTCCTTGGAAGGAAGATTGGGCAATCTACTTCTGTAGAGATACTACCTCACACACCCAAGAAGAGGCCACTATGAGTCGAATCAATGAAAAAGCAGTGAGTTTGGTATTTCTTTTTCTTTTTATGTGCTCTTCTAAGGGCATACCAGAAGGCAGAAGGCAGAAGGTGGTGAATTGAGTGCAGGGGTGCTTGAAGGCAGCCTCTAAAGGAGGCCAGGAAGGCAAAGAGCTGGGCGTGGGTTTAGGAGCAGATTTAAGGGAGGCCAGGAAGTGAGCAGAATGGCTTGGAACTGCAAGGGAGATAAACTTGTCTGTCAGTTTGTCATCCTGTGGTGGCTTACATGTTGCTTAGGGGGCTGAGGCATATGACACCAATATTGCAAATGTCAGCAGGGTTACCCATGGTGAACAGGTTTCAGCAGAGCTTACAGACTAAGACAGACTTGGAAGAAATAAGAGGTCATCCAATTTTCAAAGAATTGGCTGGTACATTACTGGAAAACTTTATGAATAACCTATATCATTGTCTGATATAGTGACATAAGACGAGCTCATCAGGTCAGAAGACACTCAAAATATGACTAGGAAAGAACTGACTCTTCAGAATAGAGATGACCTTAATGATATGGATGGAGCAAAAATTTTGGGACGTCCAATTGCTGATGTGACACAAAATGAGAAGAAGCAGCTGAAAATATCCATTAATAATAGGAACATGGAACATAAGAAGTAAGAATCTAAGCAAATTGGAAGTTGTCAAAAATGAAATAGAACACATAAAGATTGATATTCTGTGCATTAGATAGCTGAAATTGACCAGATTTGGCATTTTAAATCAGAAAACAACATGAATTACTATGCCGGGAATGACAAAATGAAAAGAAATTTTCACAATGAATGTTTCAAGATCTGTCCTTAAGTACAGTACTGTTGGTGATAGGACAACATCCATACACCTGCAAGGAAGACCAGTTAACAATATTTTTCAAATTTATGCATCAACCACTAAAGCCAAAGATGAGAACATTGAAAATTTTTACCTTCTACAGTCTGAAATTGATCAAACATGCAATCAAAATGTGCTAATTATCACTGGTGATTGGAATGCAAAAGTTGGAAACAAAGACTCACCAGTAGTTGGAAAATTTGGCCTTGGTGATAGAAATGAAGATGGAGAATGCATGAGGGAATTTTGCAAGACCAACTACATATTCATTGCAAATACCTTTTTCAACAACACAAAAGATGTCTATACAAGTGGGATTTGCCAGATGGAGCACACAGGGATCAAATTTATTCATCTGAGGCAAGAGATGATTGAAAAGTTCAATATCTTCAATTGAAACAAAGCCAGGAGCTGATTGTGGAAGAGACCATAAAGTGCTCATATGCAAGTTCAAGTTGAAGTTAAAGACAATTAGAAAGAAGTCCACAAGAGCCAAAATATGACCTCGATTATATCCCTCCTGAATTTAGAGGTCATCTGAAAACAAGATTTGATGCATTGAACACCAGTTGCTGAAAACTAGAGGAATTGTGGGATGACATCAAGAACATCATCCATGAAGAAAGTAAGACATCATTAAAAAGACAAGAAAGGATGAAGAGAATAAAATGAATATCAGAAGATACTCTGAAACTTGCCCTTGAGCAGAGAGTAGCTAAAGCAAATGGAAGAAAAAGAGCTGAACAGAAGATTTCAAAGAACAGCTTGAGAAGAAAAAGCTACTCATTATAACGAAATGTGCAAAGACCTGGAGTTAGAAAATCAAAAAGGAAGAACATGCTCAGCATTTCTCAAGAGGAAAGAACTGAAGAAAAAAATTAAGCCAGGTGTTGCAATATTGAAAAGTTCTATGGGCAAAATTTTGAATGATGCAGGAAACATCAAAGGAAGATGGAAGGA
Source organism: Orycteropus afer afer (assembly GCF_000298275.1). Lineage (NCBI taxonomy): Eukaryota > Metazoa > Chordata > Mammalia > Tubulidentata > Orycteropodidae > Orycteropus > Orycteropus afer. The sequence goes on from NW_006921863.1 coordinate 91,077, forward strand.
ATACACAGAGTGACTGTACAAAAAGAATTGGTTGATATTCATCCATTTCAGGAGGTGACATATGATCAAGAACCAATGGTATTGAAGGAAGAAGTAGAGGCTGCACTGATGGAATTTGTGATAAACAAAACTCCAGGAACTGAAGAAATACCCATTGAGATATTTCAACAAATAGATGTCATGCTGGAAGCACTCATTTGGCTAAGCCATGAGATTTGGAAGATAGCTACATGGCTGACTGACTGGTAAAGATCCATATTTTTGCCCATTCCAAAGAAAGGTGATCTCACAGAATGTGGAAATTATCAAATAATATTATTAATATCACATGCAAAAAAATCTTAATGAAGATATTTGGAAAATGGTTGTAGCAGTATACTGATAAAGAACTTCCAGAAATGCAAGCTGGATTCAGATGAGGATGTGGAATGAGGGATATCATTGTTGATGTCAGATAGATCTTGACTCAAAGCAAAGAATACCAGAAAGATTAATAATTATGTGTTATTGATTATGCAAAAGCATTCAATTGTGTGGATCATTACTAATTATGGACAACACTGAGAAGAATGGGAATTCCAGAACATTTAAAATTGTACTCATGGAGAAACTGTACATAGACAAGCAGGCTGTTGTTTGAACTGAACAAGGGAATACTGCATGGTTTAAAACCAACAAGGGAGTGTGTCAGGGTTGTATACTTTCATGATACTTATTCACTTTGTATACTGAACAAATAATCAGAGAAGCTGTGTTATATGAAGAAGAATGTGGGATCAGGATTGGAGGAAGACTCATCAACAACTTGCAATATTCAGACAACACAACAATGCTTGCTGAAAGTGAGGATGAGTTGAAGCACTTAATGATGAAGATTGAAGACTATAGTGTGCAGTATGGATTACACCTGATTATAAAGAAAACAAAAATCCTCATAACTGGACCAATAAGCAGCCTCACAATAAATGGAGAAAAGATTGAAGGTGTCAAAGATGTCTTATTACTTGATTCTCTAATCAACACCAATGGAAGCAACAGTCAAGACAACACAAAATGTATTGCATTGTGCAAATCTGCTGCAAAAGACCTCTTTCAGGCACATGTTGATTGATTCCAAGATGGCAGAATAGTCAGAAAGTCTGCCCAGACCCTCCTCAACAAAGAAAAGGGAAACCAATTAACACAGACACGGAAGATAATCTTGGACCCCTGAGCATTGAAGGGAAGGATATAGAAGTGGACTAAACCCCAACTAGCAGAAGAATTTGCATGAAAATCCCAAAAAAGGAGATATACAGACCTGTGATCTGGCAACGATCCTGAGTGATCCTGACAGCACAGACAGCTTGGTGACTCCCGAGTGGTGGTAGGACCTAAGAATTAACCTAAAAATCAACCCTGCTATTCAGGGACTGCACGGAGGATTGCTCTGGTGGCCAGGGAATAAAAGGGGAAGCAGCGGTGAAGAAGAAGGTGGGCTGAGCTGTGGACTTTTGCCTGTCTGGAGGATGCCACCATTCTGAATGTTTACAAGTGGCTTGAACATTTTGAATATTTAAAGAGACAGGGCTCTCTGAGATTCCAGGGGTTTAAGAAGAGGTTCTGCTCTCCAATAACCCCAAGGACACTCCAGACATGCACGTCTGAAAAGGTGCAATATTCTTCTTGTTACTCTTATACCCAACACACAATTGGTGAATGGAGCTGCAGCCACCCCCACCTCCCACCCACCATCTGGGCCTGTAGGAACCCCATCCCAGTCTGTGTGCTCAGACACACAGAAGCCTGGGTGCCCTGCTCTGTCCTCCCCAAATTTTTTTCTTTTTCTTTTCTCTTTTTTTTTCTTGTGTTTTGTTTGCTTGTATTTGTCTGTTTTAAAACTACTATAATTACTAATACTTTTGTCCTTTTTGCTATTTTCCACTCCCAGGTCCTAGTTTATATCTTTTTTTTTTTTTTTTTTTTTTTTTTATTAGGATTTGGGTGAAGATTTACAGAGTAAATTCACTTTTCATACAGCAGTTACTTTGGAAGAAATTAGCCAGTGAAAACCTTATGGATAGCAGTGGAACATTGCCTGATATAGTGCCTGAAGATGAGCCCCTCAGGTTGGAAGGCACTCAAAATACAACTGAGGAAGAGGTGCCTTCTTAATAAATAGAGTTAACCTTAGTGACCTGGATAGAGTAAAGCTTTGGGGACCTTCATTTGCTGATGTGGCATGACTCAAAATGAGAAGAAACAGCTGCAAACATGCATTAATAATCAGAACATGGAATGTATGAAGTATGAATTAAGGAAAATTAGAAGTTGTCAAAAATGAAATGGAACACTTGAAGATCAATTAATGAGCTGAAATTGACTGGTATT
>NW_006921863.1:93546-94654 GCF_000298275.1 Orycteropus afer afer
CGTTGCTGGGAAAGAGACGCAAGAGACACGCACCCCGGAAAGAGACTGTGAGAGACTTTTGGCTGAGGAACAGTGGGCTGGGAGAGAGACTGAGTGTTCTTCCTGAACTTGAGTTGTAGACTGGTGCTTCCCTAATAAACCCTGTAATCTGTGAGTTCTGTGTGGCCACTGCAGTGAATTATCGAACCCAGGAAAGAGGTGGTGGGTGCTTTGGGAGGAACAGTTGGAGCAAGGGCTAGAGGGAGGCAGCATGTCTGGCCTTGCAGTAATAGGCCTTGGTTTACTGCTGGTAATCCTGCCTTCCCCTCATAGGGTTAGAGGAGGTCATAACATGTGGCCTCCTTGGCATTTTTGCAGTACTAGAGTGCCCTTTGATTAACATCAATTGAAATCTACAGCAACCCAATTCTTACATGACTACTAATGGGTAGTGCCTAAGTCATTTGACTGATAACCAGAAGGTTGGCAGTTAAAACCCCCAGCAACTTCTTGGGTGGGAGACTGGGGAATCTACTTGCATAAAGATTTACCACCTCAGAAACCCAATGGGAGTCACTATGAGTCAGAATCAACTTGATGACAATAAGTTATTTTTGTTAGTTTTTTTTTTTTGTCTCAGGCCCATCAAGAATGAGGGTTTGGGTCACCCTACCAGTCAAAAACACCCTGAAGTGCTTGCTGAGGGCAAGAGAAATACAGACTGGGTAGTAGAAGAAGGTAGTTCTGAACACCAGCTGCGAACAAGTGACCAGTTGCCGAAACAAGGACTGTGATTGTTATATTTCTTCATTGTATGTGTTCATAAAATACTTCTGTTTTCTTCAGTTATAAATTATAAAATGTAAATGGAGTTAATGTGTTAGGAGCTTACATGACTTTAAAATCATCCTTATTTAGAGATTATATGTGGTTAAAGAGATTGAAAATCAAGAAGGGAGTGCGTCAGGGTTGTATTCTTTCTCCACACTTATTCAATCTATATGCTGAGCAAATCATCCGAGAAGCTGGACTAGATGAAGAAAAACGTGGTATCAGGATTGGAGGAAGAATCATTAACAACCTGAGATATGCAGACGATACAACTTTGCTTGCTGAAAGTGAGGATGAC
>NW_006921863.1:114151-121974 GCF_000298275.1 Orycteropus afer afer
TCGGCTGATTGCTCTTCTCTCTGGCTTCCTGGCTTTTAATCCCCTTTCTCCTGTTCTTCCAGCCTGCTGCTTTGGGCATCCCTGAGTTGTCTCTCCTCACCTGTAACCCTGGGGCTGACTGCTCTTCTGTCTGGGTTCCTGCCTTTTATCCCCTTTATCCTGCTTTCCTGTCTGCTACTTTGGGCATCCCAGAGTTGTCTCTCCTCATCTGTAACCCTGGGGCTGACATGGGAAGTACAGACAACAAAAATGCACCCTTTTGCACATATAGTACAGTGTTGTCAGTGAAGGCAAACATGGGTATATTGGTGGATAGATGGGTGCACAGGCTGAACTATTAGGTAAGTCTATGAAGTGGGGAGTATACCCAAGAACATGTATAGGGTTGGCAGACAATGGTCCTATAACTTTGTGTGTATGATATGAATTCCCAGGTATATAGTGGAGATGACAAGGGACAAGGTTGTAGTCACTGCTTGGTCACAGTCAGATAGCTACCCAGAGGGACTGAGTAATTGAACATGTGGGTTAGGGACCATAGTCACAGAGGACATCAAGCCCAATTGGCATAACATACTACACAAAACATTGTTCCGCCTCCTACTGTGGCGAGTAGCAACTGGGATCTTAAAACTTGCAAGCTGCCATCCAGATGCAACGATGAGTCTCTCCTCCTCCAGAGCAAAGAAGAATGAAGAAAACCAAAAATTCCTGGAATCAGTTAGTCTTATTGACTGGTACACCATCCAATCTGCAGCCTATATGAAGAACTAGATGGTGCCCGGCTACTACTGTCAACCACTTGGAAGAGGATCTATGTAGAAGCCCTGGATAGAGAAGGATAACAATGTGGAACAAAACTCAAAATCATTTGGAAAATAAAAAAGGGGGGGGACCAGGTTTGCTGGTCTGATAGAGCCTAGTGGAACCACTGGAGCTATGTCCCCTAGCTGCCCTTCAGGTCTACAATTGAACCCATGCCTGTGGCTTTCAGCCAAACAATAGACAGGCATATGAGTTGAATATTTCCTTAGGTACATACACTCCTTGGAGAAAATAAACATAGGAGAAAGTAAGGCTGCCTATGCACAGGGAGACAGCTCAGGAGGCAGGAGTGCATGGAGGGATGGACACAGGAAAGAGGTAACTATTGAGAGAAAGTAGGAGGGGAGATGTTGCATTGTGGAAAATTGTGGTCAATGACATGAGACAAAGTATATGTGAACTGATGTATGGGAAGTGTATTTGCACTGTAAATTTTCACCCAAATCACAATAAAAATTAAAATAAAAAAAGATTGACAATATTCAGAAAAAAAAAAAACACCTCTTTCAAGTGCTAAAGAGAAAAGATGTTTCCTTGAAGAATAAGGTGTGCCGGACCCAAGCCAAGGTAGTTTCAGTCACCTCATATGCATGTGAGAGCTGGACAATGAATAAGGAAGATCCAAGAAGAGTTGTTGCTTTTGAGCTGTGGTGTTGGTGATGAATAGTGAGAGTTCCATGCACTCCTAAATGAACTAACAAATCTGTTCTGGGAGAAGTGCAGCTGGAATCCACCTTGGAAGTGAGAATGGCCAAAATTTTTCTCACCTACTTTGGTCATGTTGTCAGAATGAACCATTCCCTGGAGAAGGATATCATGCTCGGTAAAATGGAGGGGCAAAGAAAAAGGGGAAAACCCTCAACAATGTGAATTGACACAGTTGCTGCAAGGATGGGTATAGCAGGGATCATGAGGCTGGCACAGGACAAAGCAGGGTTTAGTTCTATTGTCCATACAGTCACTATGATTTGGACACACCTCCATGGCACCTAACAACAACAACATGTACACAATTACCAGAGATAAACAACTCTTCATATTACACACACACACACAAAATATTGCATAATTTGTTTTACTGTGTGAGTGGTTGTGTGTGAGTGTATGTAGTGTCAACCCCCCCATTTCCAGTTACAGTAATTATTCCAGAACATACTTTTCATACCATCTACCTCTTGACATACAAATATATGAATTGGTGAAAGGATTGAATGTCTATATTTTTCACAAGCAATCAAGAAGATCTTTTTTTCCTATCATTATCTATAAAATATAAGCCAATGCTTGATGTCTTTTAAGCCACTATTTTAAAAATTGTCCTCCAATTCTTCCTATAAATATAGTGTATGCTGTAGCCACATTATTTTGTTTGTTTCATAATTTTAAAATTGCTTACTTCAGAAGCATTAAGAAGCTCTGATGGCATAGTGGATAAGGCATTTGGCTGCTAACTGGAAGGTCAGTGGTTTATAACCCACCAGCTGCTTCATGGAAGGAAGATGGAGCAATCTATTTCTGTAAAGATTTACAGCCTCAGAAAGGCAACAGGGGTTGCTACAAGTATGAATTGACTCCATGACAATGAGTTTATTTATTTATTCATGTTCAGAAGAGTGGGAGTCAGATCTGGTATGATTCATTCTCCCACTACTGTGTCATCAGGGGTCCTGAGACAAAGCATAAACTTCAAAAAATCAATTCCATAGACTATTGACTCTATCTGTGCTAATGGAAGACATTATCTCTGTAATCTATCAGAACTAATGGAACATTGTCAGATAAAACATAACATATTAGTCATAGTAAGGCCAACGTTGTTCAATTGGCATTGCAAAGTATTTATGTTTACATTTAAATATGGGCTTATTTACTATTCTGGGAATTCCCTTTACCTCAAACAAAGTAATGAAATTATTTATCAGTCTCCAATTCTTGTTAGCATTAGCTGAATTCTCTAACAAACCTCCTTTATTTGATACTATTCTTATAAATATTACACTTTCTCGCTTTCCTTCTACTTCCTAACCTTGAACTTCCTGCTTTCTGGAATACCTTATTCTCAATATTATTATCCTGAAATTTTTCTAGGATGAATTCCCTCTTAGAATTGTAATTTGAAATCCTATAACATTTAAAGTAACATTAATTTATTAGCAATATAACATAAGCCACATATGTAAGTTCAAATGTTCTAATATTATTTAAAATGATAAACAAGAAACAAGTGAATATATTGAATAATTATTTTATTTACTTCAATATTTTCAAAATATATTTCAATATATCATCAAAAAATTTACAAGATTTTTTTTTACTTTATGTTTATTTTATTTTATTTTGTTTTTATTCTAAGCTTTTTAAATCCAATATGTTTTCTACATTTATAAATTTATATAGTACAACACAATTTTGGACTAGCTGTTATTCAAGTGCTTAGTCATCATATGTAACTAGTCCCTACTGTATTGGACACCAGAGACTTGTTGTTGTTGTTATGTGCTGTCAAGTCAGACCTGACTCATAGCGACCCCTCCTTGGGTTTCCGAGGCAGCATCACTATGGAAGTAGATTGCCTCATCTTCCTTCCGAGGAGTGGCTGGTGGGTTTGAACCGCCAGCCTTCTGGTTAGCAGTCAAGTGCCTTAGGCACTACGCTACCAGAGACTTAGAGAGTACTAAATACATAAAACTTTTTCAGTGTACTTTATTTTATTTTCATATTTTTATTGTGATTTGGGTGAAAGTTTACTGAGCAAAGTCATCTTCCATACAGCAGTTCATACACATTTTGTCTTATGACATTGATTGCAATTCCACATAATGTAAAAGCTCTCTTCCCACTTCCTCCCTAGAGTTACCTCTTCCCTTTGTCCTTCCCTCCCATGTACTCCTGCCCCCTGAGCTGTCTCCTTGTGCAAACACTGACATTTTGTTCTCTCATGATTCATTGCTCCAAGGAGTTTATCTACCTGATGTAAATGATCACCCCATATGCCTGTTTATTGTTTGGCTGGAAGCCACAGGAATGAGTTCACATCCAGACCTAAAGGGTAGCTAGGGGCCAGAGTCTCAGGGGTCTGACCAGGCTCTATCACTCTATCAGACCAGCAAAACTGGTCTTTCTTTCTTTCTTTCTTTTTGTTTATGATTTTGAGGTTTGTTCCACATTGTTCTTCCATTCTATCCAGGTTCTCCTGAACTGATCCCTCTGTGGTTGGCAGTGGTAGCTGGGCACCATCTGGTTCTTCGTCTCTTGGTAACAAAGGCTGAAGATCACATGGTCTACCAGTCCCTTGGACCCATTGTTTCCATGTATCTTTGATCTTCTTTATTCTTCTTTGCTCTGAATGAGGAGAGACCCATTGTTGCATCTTGATGGCCACTTGCAAGCTTTTAAGACCCCAGTCACTACTCACCAATGTAGGCTGTAGAACAGGTTTTTGTGTAGTATGTTATGCCAATTGAGCTTGATGTCCTCTGTGGCCATGGTCCTGAGCCTACAGATCCAACCTCTTGTTCCCTCTGGGTAGCTGCTGTGGCCAAGAAGCCAGCACAATCTTGTTCCTTGTCAGCTCTACTATACACCTGGACATTCTTACAGCACATAACAAATGCACATGTCGAAACAGGGTCTGTTAATGCTATACATCATCATGGGTGCTCTCCCCCTGCCTAGATATACCTTATCCTTCAACCTGTCTACTCGTCTATCCACCCATAGATCAATTCTTGCCCTCACTGACAAACAGTACTGTACATTCAAAAGGGTTCATCTTTGTTTTCTGCACCTCCCATTTACCTCTCTATGTCTTCCTCTTCTTCAATGCCGCCATACTGATCACTCACATTTGGTACATTGCCCTTCTCTTCACCCAAATCAATACTTGTCTCAACCTATTAGGAGTTTTCTCTCCCCTCCCCTTCCACCCCTGGTAACCAACAAAGAAAGTTTTGTTCCATATATAAACCTTACCTTGACTTTTTAAAATAATGAACTAATATAATATTTATCCTTCTTTGATTGACTTATTCACTCAGCATAATGTCCTCCAAATTCTTTGATGTTATGCAGTCTACATTATTCATTAGTGTTGCATAGTATTCCATTGTGTGCACATACCATAGTTTTGTTTCAGTGTACTTTAAAAGCAAATTTATTAAGGAATATTTTTATTATTATCATCATTATTAAGGAATAGTTTTTATACAATTGAATGCACAGGTTTTAATTGTATGTTTCAATGAGTTCTGATGAATTTATATACCATGTAACAATCAACTTGTATTAGTTTCCTTTTGCTATTGTAACAAATTACCACAAGTTTAGTGTTTTAAAGCAGCATGCATTTAATATCATATAACTAAGTTTAGAACTCCAAAATTAGTCTTATCCAACTAAATGAAGGTGTGAGCATGGCTTTTCTTTCTAGAGGCTCCAGAGAATATTTCCTTGCCTTTTCATTTCTAGAGGTAATCTATATTTCTTATGGCATAATCCATTTATCTACATTCAAAGTGAATCACCCCAACATCTGCTTCTGTCATCGTATCTTTTCTGACATTAATCATCTTGCATCCTTCTTGTAAAGAGTCTTGTAATTATATTAGGATCCCCTGGATAATCCAGTGCTCTCATCTCAAAATCTTTATCTTAATCACATTTCCAAAGAACCTTTTGTCATGTAAGGTAACATAGTCATACGTTCTAGGATTATGATGTGGACACCTGTGGTGACCAGTTACTGTGTTTACCACACACCACAAACAAAAAAGGATATAGAGAACATACCCTTCATCATAAATTTTCTTCTTTCTCTTTACAGTTATTCCTCAACACCTTCATCCTGAACCATTCACTAGTATTTCTATCACTATAAATAAGTTTCTCCTATTCTATAACATAATTTAAATGCAATAATATAGTATATACTCTTCTGTGTCTAATTTCCTATGTGTAGCAGAGGATTCTTGAAGCTCATGGACAATTTTGTGAATAACAGCAAGTTCTTAATTTTTATTGTTTAGTGGTACTTTAGGAGCTCTAGTAGCATAGTGCCTAAAGTATCTGACTGCTAACCAGAAGTCTGGAAGTTCAAACCCACTGGCCACTCCTCAGAAGGAAGGTTGGGCAATCTACTTCCATAGTGATACTGCATTGGAAACCCAAGGAGGGGTTACTATGAGTTGGATCCAACTTGACGGCAGGGATTTTTTTTTTTTTTTTTTTAAGTGATATTCTATTATAAGAATACACCATAATTTTGTTTGTCCATTAATCCTTTGATGGACATATGGATTGTTTTCAGTTTGTGGCTATTATGAATAAAGCTACTATAAGTATATATGCACAAATATATTTGTAAATATATTTTCATGTCCTTTTATAAATACTTAGGAGTAGAAGTTTGGGGTAATGGATTATATATATATTAACTGCACAAGAACCTGTCAAATTTTTTGCAGACAGATTTTGTTTTATATTCCTACCTGCAATAAGTGTGATAATTTCAGTTTTACCACTTCTTTGCCAACATTTAGTATTTTTAGTCTTTAGTGTTAGACATTTGAATGAGTGCAAATTTGTGTATCATTGTAGGTTTAATTTGTATTTCCTAATAACTAATTATTTTCAAGAATTATATTTACTTATATTACTTACTATACATTTATTGAATTTTTCTGAAGCATCAATCAAAAGTTTTGCCATTCTTTAAATTGTAGTTTTTTTTTTTATTGTCATAACACAGAGTTGTAAGAATAAGAAGTAGCCTAGTGCTTAAGGCATTTGACTACTAACCAGAAGCCTAGCAGTTCAAACCCACCAGCCATTCCTTGAAAGAAAGGTGGGCAATCTACTTTCATAATGATACTGCCTTGGAAACCCAAGGAGGGGTCGCCATGAGTTGGATCTGACTCGATGGCAGTGAGTTTTTTTTTTTTTTCTTTTTTTTGGTTTTGTGAGTTGTAAGTATTCTTTATATAATTAACGCATTTTTTTTCTCAGATATATTTATTTTAAATAAGCTTTTGTCTTTTAAGAAATTAAGAAAGAGGGGGAAAACTAGTATTTTAGATTTAATTGCCTAGTTAGCATTTCTGGTAACCTTTATTTTTTTGTTCAATATCCAAGTTCAACCTGTACTCTTTTAAATAGCCTGACAAACTTCTTTTAGTATTTCTTTCAGCATAGGTCTTTTGGCAATGCATTTTCTCAACTTTTGCTTATATAAAAATATCCTTATTTCAAAGATATTTGTACTGGATGAAGAATTCTTGGCTGCTTTCTTTCAGGACTTTGTTGTTGTTCTTGTTAGGTGTCGTCGAGTCATTTCCAACTCATAGCGACCCCATGCGAAACACTACCCGATCCAGTGCCAGCTCCATGATCCCTGCTATACTTGAGCCCATCATTACAGCCACCGTGTCAATCCATTTCGTTGAAGGCCTCCCTCTCTTTTGTCCACCCTCCACCCTACCAAGCATGACATCCTTCTCTAGGGAATGGTCCCGTCTGACAACATGACCAAATTGGTGAGACGAAGTCTGGCCATTCTCACTTCCAAGGAGCATTTTGGGTGCACTTCCTCCAGGACAGAACTATTAGTTGTTGTAGCAGTCCATGATACTTTCAGCATTCTTCACCAGCACCACAACTCAAAAGCATCAACTATTCTTTGGTCTTCCTTATTCATTGTCCAGCTCTCACATGCATACAAGGCAAGTGGAAATATCATGGTTTGTGTTAGGCCCACCTTAGTCCTCAAAGAGACATCCTTGCTCTACAGCACCTGAAACAGTTCCTTCGTGGTTGACTTTCCCAATGCTACACACGTCTAATTTCTTGATTGCTGCTTCCATTGGCATCGATTGTAGAACCAAACAACATGAATTCTTTGACAACTTCAATCTTCTCTCTATTTATTGTGATGCTGCTCACTGGTCCAGGTGTGAGGATTTTTATTTCCTTTATATTGAGACGTAATCCATACTGCAGACTGT
>NW_006921863.1:123816-134733 GCF_000298275.1 Orycteropus afer afer
GACTTGATGGCACATAACAACAACAACTTTTTTGGCTCTGGTGGTTGGTGCATAAATTTGAATAATAGTTGCATTAATGTGTCTTTCTTGTAGGCATATGGATATTATCCTGTCACTGACAGTAATGTACTTCAGGACAGATCTTGAAACATCCTTTGTGATGATGAATGCCACACCATTCCTCTTCAAACTGTCATTCCTGGCATAGTACATGATTGTCTGAATCAAAATGGCCAAAACCAGTCTGTTTCGGCTCACTAATGCTGAGGATATCAATCTTTATGCACTCCATTTCATTTTTGACAACTTCCAAATTTCCTACATTCATACTTCATACATTCCATGTTCTGATGATTAATTGATGTGTGCAGCTGTTTCTGTTCAATTTGAGTGGTGCCACACCAGCAAATGAAGGTCTTGAAAGCTTTACTCTATCCATAGGACTAAGGCCAGATTTACTCAGATGAAGTAGCTCTTTCCCAGTCCTATTTTGAGAGTCTTCTAACCTAACCGGACTATTCATAAAGTTGCACGGTAATGTATCAAACAGGGTTTCTTTCTTTGCTATTCATAAGGTTTTCCCTGGCCAATTCTTTGAGAAGTGGATGGCCTCTTCCTTCTTCCTAGTCTGTCTCAGTCTGTAAGCTGGGCTGATACCTGTGCACCATGTGCATCTCAGTGGGTTTGAAACACCCGTGGCTCAGCCTCAAAACTCACATCAATAGATCACCATGATAGGACAAACCAACAGACAAGTTTGTCTCCCTGTTGGAAACTTCTAGTACCATGCTTACCTGGATCCCTGTGACTGACTGCTCCTTTCTCCCAGTTCCTGAGCCTTTTAATTCCCTTTATCCCACACCCCACCTTGCTTCTCTGGGTGTGCCTGAGTTCCCTCTCCTCACCTGGATCTCTGGGGCTGACTGCTCTTCTGTCTGGGTTCCTGGTTTCTAATCCCCTTTCTCCCACTCTACTGTCCTGCTGCTTTGGGTGTGCTTGGGTTCTATCTCCTCACCTGGACCGCTGTGGCTGACTGCTCCTCTGCCTGGGTTCCTGGCTTTTAATCCCCTTTCTTCCACTCTCCCACCCTGCTGCTTTGGGGTACCTGGGTTCTCTCTCCTCACCTGGACCCCTACAGCTGACTGCTCCTCTGTCTGGGTTCCTGGTTTTTAATCCCCTTTCTCCCACTCTACCATCCTGCTTCTTTGGGTGTGCCTGGGTTCTCTTTCCTCACCTGGACCCCTGCAGCTGACTGTTTCTCTGTCCGGGCTTTGTATATGATACATATTTTCTTTTAGTCTCTAATGAATCTACAAAAATTAAGTTATTATTCTTAACACTGTATCTTATATATAATGTATTGTTTTCATTGACTGCTTTCAAAATTTTCTCTTTATTGGTGTGTCCTCATGTGGAGGGGGTGTGTGGATGTGTGTGTGAAATGTGTGTGTTTTCCAGTTTCACTATGATATGAAAAGATTTAGTTCTCTTTCAATTATTTCACTTGGTTTCACTAAATTTCTACAATTGGCAGGTTAATATTTTCACAAATATGAGAAATTTTCTACCATTATTTCTTCAGTTTTTTACTGTCCATTCTTTTTTATACTTCCCTTCTGAGACTTCAAATAACAAGTATGTTATACTGAGTGAGGTTCTCCACAGGTCTTGCAAGCTCATTTATTTCTCTTTCTAGTCTTCTTTTTCTCTTTATTGTTCAGCTAAAATTTTTACAATTGGTGTTCAATTTTATGAATTACAGGATTCATCTCACATTTCACTCAGTGAACTCAATCCTGCATATCCTATTACCCAATGTCTGAAAATGATTACCTAATATATCTAATTTTCATAACTGGCTGTGATGGGAGGGTAAATTCAATTATATTTACTTCATCATGGTGAGAATTTGAAATATTTCTATAAAAAATTTTGCAAATATATGTAATCATCCCTTCTAGGTTTTTATTCTAGGAAAGTAAGAATAGTATTTGACAGGACTACATAAACTATAAAGTCATTGTAAGATGAATGTAATGTTTAATATGTGATAAATAAGTTAATGAATGAAGAAATGAATGATTTAGGATTAATTCATAATTTTTTCAATTATACAACCTGGCCCTTTTGCCAGTTTCTGACTTTTCTTGTCCTATGATTGTTTTTGTTGCATTTCAGGCTAATAAAAAGTGTCTGTCATCATATTTATTGCTAAATTGTTTTATTCCAAATTTCTTGTCAGTGGGCAGTACATGATCATATTTTGTTTTTTAAGATCTTTTCATCTGACTTCTGCCAGATTAGGGGAAAAAAAAGAATATTTAGTAATGATTACAATGAGTTCTTAAAACTTTGTTTATTAATTTCAGGTGATTTGTCTTACACATACATTTCCCTTTGCCAGCAAAGCTATTCATATTTATTTTCTTATAGCTATATTAGCATACTGAAACTTCTTTTCATGTTATAAAACTAAGATTCAGTTTGAGGGCTACATTTACAAAACATCATTTGCATATCATATTCAGAGTGTTTCTATACAGTAGATTTTCTACATTTGTTTTTATGTACTAGGTTCAGTTTATGCTTGCTTTATTTGGAAATATATCCTCATATAATACCTAGGCTTTCTAAAGTATTCCTATTCTGATGGCTTTCTTCTAAAACAGCTGCAGAGTTTTTTTGATATATATCAAAATATCTAACAGATATTCTGCAGGTATTGTCCTTATTTGTGGTAGGTGATTTTCTTTCTAGAAAATTTCCAACAGTCCTATTTATTTCATTTTTAAAACAGGTTTATTGCTGTTCAGCTTACAGTCTAATGTGAAATTGCAGAAGGCTAGCTCATTGCTCCTTGGAATAAATCACCACATAGTATTTTTATTATTATTATTATTCAAAACACAGTTTGGCATCTGCACAATTGAGGCCTATGGTTTTCACAGACCAAATGTACTTGGAAAACTGAACAAAATCTCAGGGTTTTTTTTTTTTTTTTTTAAAGTGATATTAAATCTGTATATTTCACAGAAAATTCCTAGAGGTAATTTTAATTTAAGAACATTTCCTAGAAAAAAAATGATTAAGTTAAGGGAGATCCAAATTGAAAGTGAAATTTTAACTTTTTTGGAAAATTCAGCAGAAAAGCCATTTTACATTTTAATGGATACTTTAAATTTAACACCTAGCATGTACATTGAAACTTTCTTTTATGAGTTGGCTAGATTTTTCAAAGATCTTTGATATTTGCAGTTCATTTCTTTCTGAAATAGAATATACAGCATTCATTTGAGTGGAACTTTCAAGTAGGTGGCTGTTTCTATGAGTTATTTCCATCAAAAGTAGAAAGGGACTTCTTACTCTAAATTATCTTCCTTGCAACATGTAAAAGTTGCAGTAATTCCAATATCTGTAATTCACATATTTGATCTTTAAGATGATTATCAATCCATGTTTTTATGTGTTTTTCTTGGAATGCCTTTATCAATTAGTGAAATTTTTATTGACTACCAACCTTGTATCAGATTGTACCAACTCTCAGATCTCACAGAGCTTTCAATCTATCATAGTAGGGGAAAAAAAAGTGATACACAGAAAAGAACGGTAAGGTATGAAAGTGTTATTTCATGTGGAGTGGGCAGGTAGGTCTCAAATGAAGTGACATATGATAAAAGACAAGAAAGATATTGAGGGTTGAGCCATATAGATTACTCAGGAAAGAGAATTCCAGAAAGCAAGCCATACAGAGATATTGAGATGGTAGCACTTTTGAAAAATAAAAGGACAATAGATTCAGAACAGAGTGAGTGGTGGGATTGTTACCAAATGATATTAGAGATCTTAGCAATTACATATGAGAAACTAGAAATACTGGGAAAATTCTATTTTATTTTCCTCATCACCTTAATCTAATCAATTCTGTCAAATCAGCAGTTGATTCTTAAATTATATCTAAGAACCAATCTTTTACTCAAACCCCCTTTTGCATATCCACTTCAACTGTTTTAGTTTAATTTGTTCACCTTCTTTTGAAAATATCTTTTAATTCAGCTTTTGCCAGAATTTCATAACCGAAAGGAGATATTGTTGCCCCATGCCTAAAACAAATGAGTCATGAACTTAGAGACAGGGCCCTAAAAAGGCATTTTTTAAACAAGCACCTTGGATAACTCATATTTAGAAACACTTGTAAAGTACTTATATAAATGTCCTATCTGTTTCTTTTTTCTTGGAACTTTAGTCTTTCTTTGACATTCCTGCCACAGTTATTCATCCTCTTCTCTTAACAACAACAACAACAACAAATTTAATCGTGTAGGTTCCTGATTCTTTCTTTATGTAAATGCCTTAGTAAAAAGAGAATTTTATTCTACTATTCTTAGACATTCATATAAGTCTTTCAACAGTTTGAATTTAATCTACATCTACATATCATTATGTCCTGATGATGATGATATACATATATTGCAGTGATTATCAACCATACTCTAGCAGGTTCTCAGAAGTTATCAGATTTTTTTATGGTTCTGCATCTTTATCTTTCTCTGTTCTCTCTAAGTATATGCATATGTACATATATGCCTGTGTCTATATTCTGCTCTGTCCTTTAAACAGCTGTAGGAAAAGTTCTTAAAGAATCAGTTCAAACATTTATTTTTCTATTTAGAAGACTTTCATGTCCTCTTTTTACATTTGACAAAGTTAGTTGAACTTCACTGTACTCCATACCTGTTGTAACATTTGTCACACTCTCCTATTATTTTTTTAATATATATAAATGACCCAGTCCTTCATTACAGTGTAAACTTCTGAAAGAATACCGTATATCTTTTATTTTTGATTTGCAATTATTAGCAGAATTTGTGGCCCAGCAACACATTCAAAACCTATTTCTTAAATGAATGGATAAGTTTACTAGATTAAATGCCAAAAGTCTGGGTGTCAAAATTTAGGCACTATTTTCCAGAGTCAATAAGTCATTTCAAATTAATGGTGTTGTAGAATCTTGTATTAATTTAAGAGTTCTAATTTTTAAGATTTAAATTTTGGAAAAAATATGCTATTAAATATGCAAAGCAGAGGTAAATAATTCTTAATAAATATAATTGTTCATATTAACCATTTCCAACCAGAACTTATACAATATTATTCACTAACATTTTTCTTAGTCTGCTAAGCATTAACAGGTTACACCTACTATTTTATTTTATTAACTTTTTATTGTTTTTTGAATGAAAATTCACAGAGCAAATTGTTTTCCATCCAATAATTCCTGCACATTTTGTTTCTTGACATCGATCGCACTTCCCACAATGTAATAGTGTTCTTCCCACTTCCACCCAGTGTTTACTTTTCCCTTCATCCTTCTTTCTTATCCATCCCAGCCTTCTGAGGTTTATCCTTGGGCAAATGCTATCCTTTCAATCACATGTGCTTGACTGTTCTAAGGAGTGCATACTTCCCTTGTGCTATTTTTTACCACATAGGCTGGTCTATTATTTTGCTGAAACTTGAACCCGTGGGGTGAGATCAGTTCCAGACTTGAAGGGTGACTAGAGGCCATAGTTTTGAGAGTTCTACAAATATTTATCAGACAAGTAAGTCTGGTATTTTTTATTATTTTCAATTTTGTTCCCCATTTTTACCCCACTCTATTCAGAATCTTCCATTTTGATCCTTTTCATAGTGGCTGGCAATGGCAGCTGGAAACCAACTAGATCTTCTGGTCTCAAGTCACAGAGGATAAGGTTCTCATGGTCCAAAGTCCCTTTAACTAATTGCTTTCATGCATTTTTTACATTATTCACTCTTCTTTGCTCCATGCAGAGAAATACCAATAGTCGTACCTTAGACAGCTGCCTGCAAGCTCTAAGACCCTAGTTGTTATGCACCAAAGTAGAATATAGAACATTTTCTTTGTTGTTTATATTATGCTCATTGACATTTATGTCTCCCATCACTGTAGTCCTGAGCCACCAAGCCCAGCAACTCATTTCTTCAACTTTTTTTTGGTTAAGGTTGAGAATTTTTCATTACTTTGCTGTTTTCTCTAATATATACATGGATATTTTAAAGCACAAATGTGTATGTAAAAATATCTATCAAATATACATATGATCTTGTGTAGTCATATTCTCCTACCTATAACTGTTCATCTTGCCTGTATACTCATGTATCTACTCATAGATTAATGTTTGGTATTACTGATAGTACAGGATTGTGTACGTAATAGTAGTCATCTTTGTTGTCTGTAGCTCTTGGACACTTATTCATGTCTTTCTTTTCCTTAATGATATTGTAGTGGTCACTCCCTAATTTTGGACTGCCTTTCCCTTAACTCAAATTAATACTTGTCTCTTAATTAGTTAGTGACTTTCTCTTCCTCATTTCTCAAACCTGGTAGTCATCAAAAAATATCTCCTTCAGTGTATAAAACTTTCTCAAGTATTTATAATAGTGGACTTATACAATATTTTTTCTTCTGTGATTGACTTTGCTCAGCATAATGTCTTCTAGGTTAATAGACATTGTGAGATGTTCCATGAATTATTTGTTATTCTTTAATGTTATATAATATTTCACTGTGTCTATATACTAAACATGTTTATCCACTCAGATATTGATAAGCATTTCAGTTGTTTCCATCTTTTTGCTGCTGTAAATAATTCTACAATGAGCATGAGTCTGAACATATTTTCTCACAGATCTCATTTCTTTAGGATATATAACTAGTTTTAGCATTGCTAGATCATATAGTATCATTATTTCCAAATTTTATAGAAAGTGCTATACCCACAAATGATGGCACCATTTTAAATTCCCACCAGCAATGTATAAGAGTTCCAATCTCTCCACAACTTTGCTAACATTTCTTCTTTTCTGTCTTATAAAACTTTGCTGTTATTGCTGGCATGAGGTGATGTCTCATTCTTGTTTTGATTTCACTTCTCTAATGGGTAATAATATTCATTACTTATATCACACTTTAATATCACAAGCAAGTAAAATTTTTCTGAGACTAATTTAACAACAGTTGCAGTAGTACATTGATTGTTGTTGTTAGGTGCCATCAGGTCATCTCTGACTCATAGCAACCCTATGCACAATCAAACAAAACATTGTCCAGTCCTGTGTTAGCCTCACAATCCTTGCTATACCTGAGTCCATCATTGCAGCCACTGTGTCAATCCATCATGTTGAGGGACTTCCCCTTTTTCCACCAACCCTCATTTTATCCTTCTCCAGGGAATGGCTCCTTCTGAAAATGTGACCAAAGTAGGTCAAAGTTTAGCCATTCTCACTTTCAAGGAGCATTCTGGCTGCACTTCTTCCAGGACAGATTTGTTCATTCTTTTTGTAGTCCATGGTACTCTCAGTATTCTTCACCAACACAACTCAAAACATCAACTCTTCTTTTGTCTTCTTTATTCAGTGTCCAGCTCTCACATGCATATGAGGTGATTGAAAATAAGGTGGCTTGGATTAGCTGCACATAAGTCTTCAGGGAGACACCTTTGATCTTCATCACTTCAAAGATGTCTTTTGCAGCAGATTTGCCCAATGTTATACATCCTCTTATGTCTTGATGGCTGCTTCTGTTGGTGTTGATTGTAGTACATTGATTATAAAAAAGAAAAGAAGCCTCACTGTTGTTGAGTCAATGTGACTCGTAAAGACCCCTTGTTGAGTTTCCTAGTTAGTATCTCTGTGGAAGTAGATTGCCCAATATTCCCTCTGAGGAGTGGCTGGTGGGTTTGAACCACCAGGTTTCTGGTTAGCAGTCAAATACTTTAGGCACTGCTCCATCAAGCTCCCAATGCATAAGGAACTGAAATTCAACCTCAAATCAGAAGAAGGCATGGAATAAGAAATACCATTGCAGATGTTAGATGGATCTTGGCTGAAATCAGAGAATGCCAGAAAAATGTTTACTCATTTTTTTATTGACTGTGCAAAGACTTTCTACTGTGAGGATCATAAAAATTTTGAATAACATTGTCAAACACTTAATTGTGTTCATGAGCGATCTGTAAATTGACTAACAGGCTATCATTTGAACAGAACAATGGGACACTGCATGGCTTAATATCAGGAAAAGTGTGCATGAGACTTATAAACTTTAACCATATTTACTCATTCTGTATGCTGAGCAAATAATCTGAGATGCTGGGGTATATGATGAAGAACACAGTATCAGGATTGGATGAAGATTGATTAATAATCTGTGACATACATATGACACAACTTTGCTTCCTGAAAATGAAGAGGACTTGAAGTACTTACTAATGAAGATCAGACTACAGTCTTCATTATGGATTACACTTCAACACAAATAAAAGAAAAATCCTCACATGATGCAATAGTCCCGGACAAAAAGTAAAATTAATGATAAACAGAGAAAACATAGAAATTATCTAAGTTTCCCTTTTACTTGGATCCACAATCAACCAAAAAAATCAGTAGTCAAGAAATAAAATGATATATTGCATAGGGCAATTATCCTACAAAAGACCTCTTTAAAATGTTAAAAAGCAAATAGATCACTTTGAAGACTAAGATACACCTTATCCAAACCATAATATTTTCAATTGCTTCATATGCATTGTGAAAGCTGGCAATGAATAAGGAAGTCTGAAGAAGAACTGTGTGTTTCAACTATGGTATTGGTGAAGAATATCATATCTACATTGGATTGTCAGAAGAAAAAAAATCTCTCCTGGATGAAACACAAGCTAGAATGTTCCTTAGTAGCAAGGATGGCAAGACTTTGCCTCACATAATTTGACCATGTTGTCAGAGGGACCAGTTCTTGGAGAAGGATATTATGCTTGGAAAAGTAGAGGTCAGTGAAAAAGAGAAAGACTCTCAATGAAATGGATTGACACAGTGGCTGCAACAATGGACTCAAGCATATCAATGATTGTGAGGATGACGCAGGACTGGACAGTTTCCTTCTCTTGTACATAGGGCCACTATGAGTCAGAACCAACCTGATGGCACTAACAACAATGGCTAATGACTAAGTAGTTTTTCATGTGCTTTTATTCACTTGAATGTCTTCTTTGGTGATGTACTTGTTCATGTCCTTTGACTATTTTGAAGTTAGATTATCTTACTGCTGTTGATGTCTTGATGTTTTTCATAAATTTTTATGTCTCTTTTCAAATATGTCATTACTAAATATTTTTCCCCATTCTTTAGGTTCTCTTTTTACTCTTTGAAGAAGTCTGATTCATGTAAGTATTTAAATTTTAGAAGGTCCCAATTGTCTAGTTTATCTCTGGATATTTGTGCATTTTGGGTGATGCTTGATAGTCTAATATTCCATAAACTAGGGTCCCTAATATTGCCCTTAATTTGAGAATATTTATATTTTTCAGTTTTACATTTAGGTCTTTGATCCACATTGATTTGGCTTTGTATATGGTGTGAGGTATGAATCTTGTTTTATTTTTCTCCAAATGGATATCCAATTTTGCCAGCACTATTTGTTAAAGAGACAGACTTTTCCTCATTTAATGTATTCTGGCCCTTTGTCAAAGATCAGCTGTCCATAGGACTTACTTCTAGGCTCTTAATGTTGTTCCATTACTCTCTGTGTCTGTCTTTGTAGCAATACCAGGGTGTTTTGACTACTGTAGGTATGTGTTGTTGTTGTCATTTGCCACCGAGTCAGACCCGACTCATAGTGAACCCTCCTTGGGTTTCTGAGGCAATATCACTATGGAAGTAGATTGCCCAACCTTCTTTCTGAGGAGTGGCTGGTGGGTTTGAAGCACTAGCCTTCTGGTTAGCAGTCAAATGCTTTAGGCACTAAACCATCAGAGCTCCTGTAGGTATGTAGTAGGGTTTCAAGTTCAGAAGTATGAGAACTCCTACTTTATTCTTCTTCAACTTTTTCTTGGTTATCTAAGGTTTCTTTCTTTTCCCTATGAAGTTACTGACTGGTTTTTCCATCTCCTTAAGTAATGTTGATGTGATCTCATTCAGACTGCATTACTTTTTTAGGTCATTTTGGGTAGAAATGACATTTTTGCAATTTTAAGTATTCCTCTCCATGAGCATGGTATATTGCTCCATTTATTTAGATATGTTTTAGTTTCCTATAGAACTGCATTGTAGCATTCTTTGTAAAAATCTTGCATATGTCGGTTAGGTTCATTTCTAAGTATTTTATATTTATGCTGTTAGGTGCTACTGAGTTGGCTCTTACTCATAGTGACCTATGTACAACAAGTACATAGGGTAAAACAGAACAAACTACTGCCTGGTCCTGTGCCAACCTAACAATCCTTGCTATACCTGAGCCCATATTTATGATAACTATTGCAAATTGTGTTGTTTACTTGTCTCCTTTTCAGAGTTCTCTTTGTTGGTATAGAGGAATCCAACTGATTTTTTGTATGTTAAACTTGTAACCTACTTCTTTCCTGAATCTCTCAATTAGTTCCAGTTGTTTTTGTGCTGATTATGGGATTTTCTGTATATAGCATCATATCATCAGCAAATATGGATAGTTTTACTTCTTCCTTAAAAATTTTGATATCTTTTATTTTCCTCTCCTGCCTTATTGCGGTGACTAATACTTTCAATGCAATGTTGACTTCAGAGGGAATAGGGGGCATCCTAACTGGTTCTAGTCCACAAGGGGAAATTTTCAATCTCTCTCCATTGAGAATAATGTTGGCCATTGCATTTGCCTTTATGATCTTAATCATGTTGAGGAATGTCCCATCTATTCCTATTTTTCTGAGAATTTTGATCATGAATGGGTATTGATTTTATCAAATACCTTTCCTGCATCGATCTATATAATCACGTGGTTATTTTCCTTTGTTTTCTTTATGTAGTGGGTTACTTTGACTATTTTTCTAATACTAACCCATGGTAGCATAATAGGTATGAATCCCATGT
>NW_006921863.1:135968-148848 GCF_000298275.1 Orycteropus afer afer
CAATCTCTGCTATACTTGAGCCCATCATCGCAGCCACCATGTCAATCCATCTCGTTGAAGGCCTCCCCCCCTTTCGTCAACCCTCCACCCTACCAAGCTTGACATCCTTCTCCAGGGAATGGTCCATTCTTACAACATGACCAAAATAGGTGAGACGAAGTATTGAAAATACGATGGCTTGGGTCAGGTACACCTTAATCCTCCAGGTGACATCTTTGTTTTTCACTCTTTAAAGAGGTCTTTGGTAGCAGATTTGTCTTATGCAATATGTTATTTGATTTCTTGACTACCGTTTCCATGGGCACTATTTCTGTATCAATTAAGATGAAATCCTTGACAAATCCAAAATTGTCCCTGTTTATCATGATGTTACTTATTTGTCCAATTGTGAGCATTTTTTAAATTTATCTATGTTGAAGTATAATCCATAACAAAAGTTACAGTTTTTGATCTTATCAACAAGTGGTTGAGGTCCTCATCACAGTTTGTTAATGAGTCTTCCTCCAATCAGATGTCATGTTCTTCTTCATATAATCCCGCTTCCCTGATTATTTGTTCAGGCATTGATTTAATAAGTATGGTGAAAGGATACAATCCTGATATAGACCTTTCTTGATTTTGAACTATGAAGTATCCCCTTGTGTTTGGTTGATTGTCTCCTTATCTAAGTACAGATTCCTTACAAACATAATTAAATGTTTGGAAATTTTCATTCTTTGCAATGTTGTGTATGAATGTTTATGATTCAAAGGTCTAATGTCTTTGCATAGACATTAAAACACAGTTAGACATCTTTCTAGTGTTGCTCCTTCCCATTCAAGCTCCATTTGACATTAACAGTGATATCCTTTGGTCCATATCCTCTTCTAAATCTGCTTGAATTTCTGGCAGTTCCCTCTCTATGTACTGCTGCAATTGTTTTTTAATTATTTTCAACATTTCTGCCTTAGTCATTATTACTTCCTTTCTTGTGGAGACTGTCAGATTTTTGGCTGCTTGTTTTCTATTTGTTTGAGCTGTTGGGTTAAGGTGTTCATTTTGGGCCTTTCTACTTTTTTGATGTACATACTTATTGTTATAAATTGATTTATGAGCACTGCTTTTACTGTGTTTCAAAAGCACACTTTTGCTATGTGATATATTGTGTTTTCAATCTTATTTTCATCTAGGCCATTTTTTATTTCATATTTTACTTCTTTTATGACCCAATAGTTAATATGCATGGTGTTATTCAGTTTCTATGTATTTGATTAGTTTCCATGGTTTTCCTATTACTTCTTTCTAATTTTATACCAATGCTATCTAACAATATGCTTTTTTAAATTTTGATGTTTTAAAATTTATTGATATTTGCTTTGTCACCTAATATATGGTCTATTCTGGAGAGGAATCCATGTATGATGGAAATGAATGTGTATTATGATTTTATGGGTGGAGAGTTCTGTATACGTCTATGAGGCTAAGTTTTTTTTTTTTTTTTTTTAATGTGGTTGAGGTCGTCTTTATCTTTGTTGAGTTTCTTTCTACTTCTTTCATTTATTGAAAGTGGTGCATAGTTTTTTGTTTTGTTTTCTTTAAGTCTTTTGTATCTATGGCCAGGTTTATTCTAAGTGTTTTGTCTTTTGGGTAGCTATTGATTGTAAATTATATTTTTTTCATTATTTCCTTTTCAGAGTTGTCTTTGTTGGTGTAGAAGAATCCAACTGATTTGTATGCTGATCTGGTACCCCGTCAATAACATTCTGCCACTATTTTTGTAGAGCTACCTGTTTCTACTTTCAATTCTGTTAATGGTTACTTTATGTATTTTGGGTCTTTTTCATTGGATGTGTAGATATTGATTATGTTATGTCCTCTTGCTAGATTGACTCTTTCTTAAATAATTAAATATTGCCCTCCAGTATCCCTCATGCTAGTATTTATTTTGAAATCTTTTTTATCAGAAATTAATATTGCAACTCTCCTTATTATTTTGTGGTAGCTGTAAGCTTGATCTATTGTTTCCATCCTTTTATTTTCAAATTATTTTTTATCTTAGTATCTAAGATAAATTTCTTGTAATATATATATATTGACAGATTCAGTTTTCTTATCCATTCCATCAGTTTCATGGTCTTCTTTAGTGCATTTAATCTATTTACATTCAGCATCATTAGTGATACATATGAATTTACCACTGTCATTATTTGTGTTTTTTATTATAATGCTAATGGTTTCATTGTTCAGTGTATTTTTAGGTCCTGAGTTCATTTTCCTATCAGATTTACTTTTCATTTACTGCATTGTTGTTGATTTAGTGTTTACTAAGTCATTTGAATGATGCAAGAAACATCAAAAGAAGATGGAAGGAATACAGAGTCACTGTACCAAAAGAATTGGTCAATGTTCATCTATTTCAAGAGGTGGCATATGGTCAAGAACCGATGGTATTGAAGGGAGAAGTTAAAGTGGCACTGAAGGAACTGGTGAAGAACAAGGCTGAAATAATTTAAGGAATACCCATAGAGATGTTTCAACAAGCAGATGCTGCACTGGAGGCACTCCCTCAGCTATACCAAGAGATTTGGAAGATAGCTACTTGACCAATTGACTGGAAGAGATCCATATTTGTACTCATTCCAAAGAAAGGTGATCCCACAGAATGTGGAAATTATTGAACAATATCATTAATACCACAGGCAAGTAAAATCTTGCTAAAGATAATTCAAAAACAGTTGCAACAGTATATTGACAGAGAACTTCCAGGAATGCAAGTGGATTCAGAAAAGGACATGGAATGAATGGTATCACTGCTGATGTGATATGAATCTTGGCTGAAAGGAAAGAATACCAGAAAGATGATTCATGTGTATTATTGACTACGCAAAAACATTTGATTGTGTGGATCATAGCAAATTATTGATAACACTGAGAAGAATGAGAATTTCAGAACACTTAAGTGTGCTGATGAGGAACCTATACACAGACTAGGAGGGTGTAGTTCAAACAGAACAGTGGGATACTCCATGGTTTAAAATCAGCAAGGGAGTATGTCCAGGTTTTATCCTTTCACCATACTTATTCAATCTGTATGGTGAGAAAATGGTCTGAAAACCTGGACAATATGAAGAAGAACATGGCATCAGGATTGGAGGAAGACTCATTAACAACCTGCGATATGCAGAAGACACAACTTTTCTTGGTGAAAGTGAGGATGACTTGAGGCACTTACTGATGAAGATTGAGGAGCACAGTGTGCAGTATGGATTACATCTCAATATAAAGAAGACAAAAATCCTCGCAACTGGACCAATGAGCAGCATCATGATAAATGGAGAAAAGAATGAGGTTGTCAAAGAATTCACACTGCTTGGTTCTATAATTGAGGCCAATGGAAGCAGCATTCAGGACATTAGACGACATATAGCACCGGGTAGGTCAGCTGCAAAGGAACTCACTCAAGTGCTGAGGAGCAAGGCGGTCTCCTTGAGGATTAAGGTGTGCCTGACACAGGCCATGATATTTCCAATCACCTCCTATTCATGTGAGAGCTGGACAATGAATAAGGAAGACCGAAGAGTTGATGCTATTGAGTTGTGGTGCTGGCGAAGAATGCTGAAGGTACCATGGACTGCCAAAACAACTAACAGATCTGTACTGAATGAAGTGCAGCTGAGATGCTTCTTGGATGTGAGGATGGCCAGACTTCATCTCACCTGCTTTGGTCATGTGGTCAGAGGGAACCATTCCCTGGAGAAGGATGTCATGCTTGGTAAGGTGGAGGGTTTATGAAAGAGGGGAAGGCCTTTGACGAGATGGATTGACACAGTGGCTATGATGATGGGTTCAAGTATAGCAAGGATCATGGAGCTGGTGCAGGATTGGGCAGTATTTCGTTCTGCTGTGCATGAGGTCGCTATGAGTTGGAAGCGACTTGATGGCACCTAACAACAACATTGGATGAGACAGAAAAAAAGAAAAAGAAAAAGATGAGATAAGTAGAAAGAAAATAAGTAAAAGTAAAGGAAGAAGATGAGGAAGAGGAAACATGTAAACAAACAAAAGAAGAAACCACGGAAAATTAACAACAACAAAAAAAAAGAGAATAAAATGGGTTATGGGGCATAACAGTCACCCATGCACCACCAGTTAAGGTAGCAGCAAGTTGTTGTCATACAATCTACATGAGCACATGTTCATGGAGAGAGCAGGCACCTGGCATGCAGTCTGAATGTGTGTGCACCTCTGACATCAGAAGCTGCAAGCGTATTTCTTGCATTTTGTAAGGGCACGACCTGTCAATCACACAATCACACTGGCAGACAGAACAATTTCCACAGGTACACAACTAGGTCTTTGGGGCATGGTACAGCTGGTGACCTTTTGGTATGGGGAGGCAGTTCAAACCACCAGGTAGGTGGGGGACAATGTGGGGACAACCTTAGCCACCAGTTTGGTGGGGGCAGGAGAGCTCACCTCTGGTCACTGGGAAGGTTTGGTAGGGAAATCAGGAGAAAGCACTTCTCTGGTTGCCATTCACAGATATGGGTCTGACACAATTCTGGGTGAGTGTAGCCAATTAGGCAGTCCCTACCCTGACTCAATCAAGTGGGGGCCTGGCTGGAGTCCAGCATCTCCAATCTCCACTTCATAAATATTACACTTCTCATGGGCCCTCAGCCGAGAATACTAGAACTCTGTACAAGTGAGTTGCTACAGCTCTCTTCACTGGCTCTCTCCTCACTCTATGGTTGCTTGTATCACTTCCCTGTGCTTTTTTTCTCAGCTGTAGCTCTTAACCTGCTAGCCTAGTTTCACTTCAGATCTGTTCACTGTGTCTCTGTCCCTGTGAGGATTCCATAAAGTTGACTTCTCCTAACTCATGTATATTGTCTTCTGTGTCTAAAAATGCCCATACTTCATCAGGGTCCTGCCTCTTCTCTCTCCCATCACTGTTTTTGTTTTGTCTCCCTTTTCAACTAGTGGTTAATCTGTTTCTTTACCCTTTCATTTGATGTTCAGAATTCCAGTATTATTATCTGTATCTATTTATCTCTGTTTCTCAGGTGTCTTTTGTAGAGGGATAAGGCATAATGTGTCACCAGGGCAGCATCTTGCCTCTTCCACCCCATCTACCTCTAAATCCAGGATTTATTTTTTAAATATTTTAGCATCCATTTGGGAATAATATTATAAATTCAGTTTGCTCTGAAAATACTTTGTGCAATTTCAAATTGAGTATTGTAAGTGGGGTTGGTAAGGTGAAGAGGAATTAAAAGAAGAAATAGAATAATGCCCAGATTAAATAATAATAATAATAATAATAATAATAATAATAATAATAATAATATAATATTGCTGTTTTCCAGCCAAAAGAGGAGATACTATGTAGAAGGACAATGTCATATGTTTCAGAATAAAATATTGACTGGTGATTATGTAGATTGTATTAATGAATAGCAATTGTTACTTCAAGAAATATAACTGTGGAGAGGTAAGAGGTGATAAAACATTAAATTTTGCACATGATGCTTTTATAAATAAGAAATGTTTTAAGTTTTTTTGTTTCCTTGTTTGTTTTATTTTGTTTTGACATACATGATTTGATCATATTTCCAAAACAAACAAACAAGCAAAAATATAGATTGTTGTAGGGAAAGTTGTATGTCAACTTGGCTGAACCTGGTTTTGAGTGGCTGGGCAGCTGGGTGTAGTTATTCCCACTGATGAGACTGGTAATCAAATCCATGGTGGAATCAACTGAAGTAGATGAGTAGATGCCTTAATGATATAATCTGCTTCCAGTATATGAGGAACAGCTTTGAAAATGGTCTCTGAGCTTTTTTCCACACTTGGATCTTACATGTAGCTGAGTCTTCATCTCAATGGTCTGCCATGTTCTTTGCCGATCTTGGGACTATTGTTGTTGTTGTTGTGTTTTGCCATTGAGTTAGATCCGAATCATAGTGACCTCTCCTTGGATTTCCAAGGTAGTATCACTATGGAAGTAGATTGCCCAACATTCCTTCCGAGGAGTGGCTGGTGGGTTTGTACCACCAGCCCTCTGGTTAGCAGTCAAATGCCTTAGGCACTATGCCACCAGAGCTTCTAATGCACTTGAATTTGTGGCCTGACATGTTGCTTGATAATCTTGGGAGTGTGGAATTTTGCTTATTGACCATGGGTTTATCAGCCTCAGCAGCCAAGAGCTGTCCCAGTTGGGAAGCCCCCAGCTTAAGTGGGCCAGGAGCAAGAGGTAGAACTGAAGCACAAGGTCAAGGGGCTTTCACTCAGCAAATAGAGATTGCACTTTGAACTTGGACTTCTGGCCTCTAAAACTGTAGGAGAATGAATCTTCATTTGTTGTAACCACCCATTTGTGGCATTTTCTGTTAGAGTGGCACTAGAGAACCAAAACATACATGTTGGATTAAGAAGTTAAAGATACAGTTCTAAGAAGATAAGGTTAAAAGCATCAGTATATGAAGGAGTGAGATGTATGTGTGGAGAAATGAAGACTAGGGAAGAAAATCATTCCAGAACACAGAATGAGGGAATCACCTTGGACAGGAGATTGAAGAAACAAACAAACAAGTAAATCATAGGAAACCTTTGTAATTATATCAAATCACAATTTTTTTTTTTCCCTAAAATGCACTAATGGAGTATCCTCAACTTAAGTCCATTATGAGTACTTGAACTTTTGTCTGTGATTCAGTAAGTCTACATTCATGTATTTCATTAGAACTATCTAATTGTCTTAAATCTTAAAACTGTTTCTTATAGTCAGCTTCTGAAATGAAAACACCAAAGATGATATTCTGCAAGACATTTTATTGTACAATATGTTGTCAGTGAATTTGGAACTAATAGATATGGAGAATATACATTTAGTAGTTGGAAGACACAGTATCTGATTTTAAGACCCATTATAAGCCTACAAAAATCATGATTGTGAAATTCCTATAAGTATAGACAGTAGTATAAAGGTACCAAAACAGATGATGCAGAAATAGACTGACATATATTCAGTAAATTTATTTTCTATGAAGGTGTCAATACAATTTAAATATTAAAGAGTTTCTTTTTTTTTTTTACACTTTCACATCTGTCTATCTTTAAAGAAAAAAATAAACCTTAACCCCTACCTCACACCATCCATATTCATTTGAGATGGATCATAAACAGAAAGGCAAACAGTACAACTGTAAATTTCCTATAACAAACTGAAAAGGATATATTTATAAACTTAGGATAGGAAAGATTTCTTAAAGAGAGAAAAATTATCATATAAAAAATGAAAAATTGTACTCAATTAAAATTTAAAAAATAAATTGTTCATCCAAATGCATTACTAAAAAATTCAATTCAAGCTACAAATAGAAGAAACTTGCTACATAATAGCTGACTTATATCAGGATATACATATAAGCCTTACATATCATTAAAAAAAAATTTACAGCCAAATATAATTAGGAAAAACTAACCGAACTTCTCAACTAGAACACGTACAATGGCTAATAAGCATGAGAGGCTTTCAATATCATTGTTGTTGTCTTATGTACCATTGAGTCAGACTCGACTCATAGTGATCCCTCATTGTGTTTCTGAGGTGGTATACTATGGAAATAGATTCCCTATCCTTCCTTCTGAGGAGGAGCTGGTGGGTTTGATTGCCAGTCTTCTGGTTAGCAGTCAAGTGCCTTAGGCACTACACTACCAGAGCTCCATCATTAATCATCAAAAAAATGAAAATTAAAACAGCAATACCATTTGGCAAATAGTTTGGCAGTTACTTATAAATATAAATATATACATGTTGTTGTTGTTCTCAAGTGCTGGCAAGTCAATTACAAATCATAGTGACCCTAAGTACAACAGAAAGAAACACTGCTATGTCCTGCACTATCCTCATGATCCTTGATATACTTGAGCACACCCTTTTGGCCACTGTGTCAATCCATCTTGTTGATGATTTTCCCTTTCCTTTTTCACTGACCTTCCACTTTACCAAGCATGATATCCTTCTCCAGGGACTGGTCCCTTTTAACAATGTGACCAAAGTACATGAGACAATGTCTGACCATTCTCACTTCCAAGGACCATTACAGTTGCAATTTTTTCCAAGACAGACTTGTTTGTTCTTCTGGCAACCCATGTACTTTCAGCTTTCTTTGCCAAAACAACTCATAAGCATCAACCCTTCTTCAGTCTTCCGTATTCATTGTCCAGCTTTCACATGCATATGAGACTATTGAAAACACCACAGCTTGGGTTACACACACCTTAATCTTCAAAGAGACATCTTCAATTCTTAACACTTTAAGAGGTCTTTTACAGCTGATCAGCGAAGTGCAATAAGACACTGAATTTCTTGACTGCTGCTTCCATGGGTGTTGAGTGGGGATACAAGTAAAATGAAATTCCTGACAACTTCAATCTTTTCTCCATTTATCATGACGTTGCTTATTACTCCAGTTGTGAGGATATTTGTTTCCCTTTATGTTGAGGTGTAATCAATACTGAATACCATAGTCTTTGATATTCATCCATAAGTTCTTCAAGTCATCTTTAATTTCAGCAAGCAATGTTATGTCTTCTGCCTATCTCAGGTTGTTAATGAGATGTTAATGTCCTCCTCTTATCCTGATGCTGTGTTCAGCTTCTTAGATTATTTGTTCAGTATACAAATTGAATAGTATGTTGAAAGGATACAACCCTGACACACATATTTCCTGATTTCAAACCATTCAATATCCCCTTGTTCTACTCAAACAACAACAGTGTTTTGGTCTATAGACAGGTTCCTCTTGGGCACAGTTAAGTGTTCTGGGATTCCCATTTCTTTGCTAATGTTATCAATAGCATTATGATCCACACAGTCAAATGTTTTGCATAGTCAGTAAAACACCGGTAAATATATTTCTAATATGCTTGGCTTTCAGCCAAGATCCATCTGACATCAGCAATGATATCCCTCATTCCATGTCCTCTTCTGAATCCAGCTTGCATCTCTGGAAGTTCTCTGTCAATATATCAGTGAAACCACTTTAATATTATCTTCAACAAAATTTTACTTGTGTGTGATATTAACAATATTGTTTGATAATTTTCACATTCTGTTGGAACACATTTATTTGGAATAGGCACAGATATTGATTTCTACCAGTTGCTTGGCTAGGTAGCTCTCTCCCAAATTTCTTGGCAAAGACAAGTAAGTGCCTCCAGCACTGCATCTCTTTGTTGAAATATCTGTCAATTCCTTCAGTGCAGCTTGGATTTCTCTCAATACCATTGGCCCTTGATCACATTACTTCCTGAAATTGTTGAACAATGATCAATTATTTCTGGTACAGTGACTGTGTATTCCTTCCATCTTCTTTTAATGCTTCCTGCCTCATTCAATAATTTGCCCATAGAATGCTTCAAAATTGCAACTTGAAGCTTGAATTTTTCTTCAGCACTTTCATGTTCAGAAATGATAAACATATTCTTCCCTTTCATTTTTCTAACTGATATAGTACAAACAAGGTTCTTACCACTTCTTGTGAGTAGAGCCAATAATCACAACAGGTTGAAGTGGAAAAGGAAAAGATTTCTTATTGATACCCAGAAAGACAGAGAGAATCACTTCTCTAAAAAGTTTGTCTCCCCCAGCAAAGGGATAAATATGATGATATAGGTAGATAGGAAGGGGGTTGTATATCTCTTTGACCACAAGGAATGTCTCTGTTCCTCTGTATCTGGATTGCTCCAGACTCGATGTTTTTCTTCTCAGGGTTGTATTGCCCCTTAAACTGCAGTTCTAGCTTGAAACCATCCATGGGATAAGGTCATACTCAAAAGAATGTATAAACAAAAAACAATAATAATCTAAAGAAACTAGTGTTTGTGAAAAGATCTCTGGTAGCATAGTGCCTAAGGCACTTGACTGCTAACCAGAAGGCTGGCGGTTCAACCCACCAGCCACTCCTCAGAAGGAAGATGGGGCAATCTACTTCCATAGTGGTACTGCCTCGGAAACCCAAGGAGGGGTCGCTATGAGCCAGGTCCAACTCGAGGGCACATAACAACAACAACAAAAGGAAGAAAAAGGAAGAAAAAATTTCAAGTTTGTCATTATAATTAATGTCTTATTTAATCACGACTGCTAGTTTGTTAAAGTTCTGCAATTTTCAGCAGGAAGCTTCTTCCACCTTTAACAACTCCAGGTCTTTGTATTTTTTCTGATTAAAAAGCCAATACCAATCCATTTCATCTCACTAATGCCTAGGATATTGATCTTTATGTGTTCAATTTCATTTTTGACAACTTCAAGTTTTCCTAGATTCATACTTTGTACATTCCACATTCCAATTGTTAATGGATGCTTCTTGCCATTTTGAGTCGTGCGCAATCTGAAAATGGAAGTCCTGAAAGCTTTACTCCATCCATGTCATTGGTTATTTTTTATTTATCTATTTATTTATTTGGTTCTATTTCAAGAGGCAGCTCTTCCCCAATTCTATTTTGAGTGTTTTCCAACCTGATGTACTCATCTTCTGGCACTGTATCAGACAATGTTTCACTGGTATTCATAAGTTTTCAGTGGCCAATTTTTTCAGAATTTTGGAATTTCAGAATTTTCAATGGCCCATGCCTTCTTCCAAGTCTATCTTAGTCTTGATGCTCCAATGGAAACTGCCCACCCTGGGTGACCCTGATGGTGTTTTAAATACTACTAGCATAGCCTACAGACACACAGCAACACACAAACCCACTACAGTATGACAAAATGACAGACAAGTGATACTTATGTCCCCAAAATTGCACTCTTAATATTGGCTCAAGAGGAATAGGAAAATAAGTTCACATATAAATGTTAATAGAAGCTTTATTAATAATAGGAAAGCAAGGAAACAACTCAAATATTCATAAACAAGGGAAAGAATTAATTTTTAGGTTTGTCATATAATGGAATACAAGCAAGGAATAAAAATGAATGAATAACTGACATGCAACAACATGAATAAATTTAAAATACATTATATTGAGTAAAATAAATCAGACACAAAACTCTAAATAATGTATGGATGTGTTTATATGAAGTTCTGTTGTTGTTGTTGTTGTTATGTGCCATCGATTTGGACTGACTCATAGAGACCCCCCCTTGGGTTTTTGAGGCAGTATCAATACAGAAGTAGATTGCCCCTTGACCACTCACTCCTTGCATTACCAAGGCAGTATCAATACGAAAATAGATTGCCCAATCATCCTTTCGAGGAGTGGCTGGTGGGCTTGAACTGCCAGTGTTATGGTAGCAGTCAAGTGCCTTAGGCACTATGCTACCAGTGCTCCCATATGAAGTTCTAGAAGATATATATCTATTCCATTTAATTGCTGGGGATAGTAACAGTTGCTGATTGAAAAAGAGCATATGAAAATATCATGCTGTTATGGTGGTTCAAACCCACCAGCCACTCCTCTTAAGGAAGGCTGGGCAATCTACTTCCGTAGTGATACCACCTCCAAAACCCAAGGAGGTGTCGCTATGAGTCGGATCTGCCTCAATGGCAGTGCATGCGTATGAAAATTGTGAATACGTTGAGTGGACAATTGAGGCATACCCTTTGAAAATTCCATTTGGGTTTGCTGAACTGGGAAATTTCTCTTCTTGTATTGTTGTTGTTGTTGTTATGTGTGGTCGAGACAGACCCCACTCATAACAATCTCTCCTTGGGTGTCCGAGGCAGTATCACTATGGAAGTAGATTGCCCAACCTTCCTGTCAAAGAGTGGCTGGTGGGTTTGAACCGCCAACCTTCTGGTTAGCAGTTAAGTGCCTTAGGCACTATGCTCCTAGAGCTCCTCTTATTGTGTTACTATGATGTATTAATATACTTTCAGAGAGTACGCTTATCCCTAATTTTTTTGTTATTGTTGAAAAATATCACATGAGTTAGTGATAAAATATTGCAGATAACAATAGAGTTCTATTTTTATACATGTAGGCAGTTTTTTGAAGAAACAAAATTATGCTTTGGGAATAAAAGTATATGTAGATAAAATTATACTGATCCCTACTGGGTGTATTTGTAGATATGCTTGTTTTTGTGTGTGTCTCTATGTATGTGCAAAAGCAAGAGAGAGAAACTATGTTGAATCAAAGGACAAACTCTCATTTACTTCAGTATTTGGAATGATGACAATATGAAAGTACAACCAAAAATATTTATTAGGTAATTCTGTTGAAGAGTTAGGGACATGAAATTAATGTAATAAATCAAAATTAACTATCACAAACCAAGATTAAGACATGTAATTTATTCCTTGATTACTTTATTTATGTGAACACATGTGCAAACATGTATTGAATACCTACTGTATTCCAGTCATTTTGCTTTAAGGTCCAAAACTGATGTGGCACAGAATTCACTCTCAAGTAGGGCAAAATTCTTGAGAGGAAAAATAAACAACAACAAAAAAATTAAATTTTGACAATAAAAGTAGAAAGATCATGATAAAAATAAAATCAAAGATTTGTGTTGTCACAAGTTAAGCAGGTAATGTAAACTTTAGAAAGAACTTTTCACAGGCTTAATTGTTTCAACTAAGTAAGAATTTAGTAGGCAAATTAAGGGCAGGAACAGTTGCCGATTTGAACTGCAAGATTGCAACACTGATCTACATGAAACTTTCTCTTTGTTTTTTTTTTATTTATCCATATTGTGTGTTAGCGTGAATTTTGTTGTATTTGCAAGAACCCATTAACTTCAAGTAATTTTCTTTAAAAAAAATCAAGGAAATCACTGTCTATAGTTCAAATTACACAATATATCATCTATTTTAAATAATCATTTAAAATAAATTTTATCCATTTCATGTATTTACACTCATCTACTATTGGAAATGAGAGTTTATAT
>NW_006921863.1:149312-151802 GCF_000298275.1 Orycteropus afer afer
TTAAGATTTATTTTCAAATTCCAGATTGAGATAGCTTCCATCCAGCTTCCTTAGTGAACAATAGCTTCCTTTCCTAAACAGCTTTTTCCACTTCCTTTGTAGAAATTACTCCTTCAAATGAAAAAAAAAAAAAAGAAGTCCGTTAGTAAAGAAAATAAATATAACAGTGGGTTATCTTTTTAATTGTTTTTACACCAATTTGAAATGGTATCTTGAAAACAGTATAAAGTTTATCAACAACTGAAAAATAACATTTTCAGTTTCACTGGACAATACCACTAACATTAAGAGAAGAGCTGACACTAGTCCTACTCAAACTATTCCGGAATACAGAAAAGGATGGAATCCTCCTTAGTTAATTTTATGAAGCAAGCATAATCCTGATACCAAAACAAGGCAAAGACTCAACGAAAAAGGAAAATTACAGACCAATATATCTCATGAGTATAAATGCAAAAATCTTCAACAAAATCCTACCCAACATAGTCCCAACAACATATCAGAAAAATAGTACATCACGACCAAATGGGATTCATACCAGGTATGCAAGGATGGCTCAACACTAGGAAAACAATCAACATTATTCATCACATAACTAAAATAAAGTTAAAACGACCAAATGATTGTATCAATTGCTATAGGAAATGCATCTGATAAAATCCAACACACATTCCTGATAAAATTATTCAGAAAAACAGGAATAGAAAGGAAATTCTTCAGAATAATAAGGAACATGTATGCAAAAACAACAGCCAACATTATTTTCAATTGAGAGATACTGAACCCATTCCTTTTATGAGAGGGAACAAGACAAGGATGCCCTCTATTACCACATCTAATCAAAATTGTATTGGTAGTCATAGCCAGGACTATGAGTCAATAAAAGGAAATAAAAGCATCCAAATTTGTGAGTAAGATATATCTAAATATCCTTATTTGCAGATGATATCTTCTTATACATAGAAAACCCAAGAGACCCAGCAAGAAAAGTAATGAAACTAATTGAAAGATTTAGCACAATGACAGTATACAAGATCAACATACAAAATCAGCTGGATTTTTCTATACCAGCAAAGAGATCTCTGAGAGGGAAATCAAGATCATTTACAATAGCTACCAAAATTATAAAATATTTAGCAATAAATCTTACCAGGGACACAAAAGTCCTATACAAAGAAAACTACAGAAGAGTACTTCAATAAACTATCAGAGATCTACACATATGGAAGAACATAGCATGCTCATGGATAGCAAGACTGAACATAGTGGAAATGTCAATATTATCCAAAGCAATCTATAGATTCAATGCAATCCCCATCCATATTCCATCAGCAACATTCTTTAAGCATAAGGGGGGGATCACTAATTTTATATGGAAAGGAAAGAGCCCTCAGATAAGTAAAGCACTACTGAAGAAGAAGAACCAAGTAGGGAGTCTCACAGTAGTCAAAACAGTCAGTCTGGTATCGGTACAGCAACAGACAATATAGACAAGTGGAACAGAATTGAGAACCCAGAAATAGATCCATCTACCTATGATCAGCTGATATCCAATAAAGGGCTGAAATCCATTAAATGAGGATGACATAAACTCTTTA
Organism: Orycteropus afer afer; assembly: GCF_000298275.1. NCBI lineage: Eukaryota > Metazoa > Chordata > Mammalia > Tubulidentata > Orycteropodidae > Orycteropus > Orycteropus afer. The sequence continues at coordinate 150,911 of NW_006921863.1, forward strand.
AAAAATGGTGCTGACAAAACTGGATATCCATTTGCAGGAAAATGAAAACAAGATCCATACCTCACAACGTACACAAAAACTAACTGCAGATGGATCAAAGACTTAAGTGTAAAATCTACAAGTATAAAGTTCATCAAGAAAATAAAAATAAGGGCAAACTTAGGGACCTTAACATATGGCATTAACAGACCACCAGACATAAATTAAAATACATAAATAGCAAAATATAAACTAGATGACTTGACCTTCTGAAAACTAAAATATTATGTGAATCAAAAGACTTCTACAAAAGAGTAAAAAGAGACATACTGATTTATTGGGGAAAAATAATCAGCACTGAGATGTCTATCAAGCAATATAGCTAAGATTTATAGAAAACTCCAAGACCTCAACATCAAAAAGACAAACCATACAATTAAAAAATGTGCAGAAGTCATGAACAGACACTTCACCAAAGAAGATATTTATGCAGCTAATATACACAGATGGAATATTCATGATAATTAACCTTTTAAAAAAACAAAATTACTCGCTAATTGGTTCCAACTCATAGTGACCCCTCCTTGGGTTTCTAAGGCAGTATCTCTATCGAAGTTGATTGCCCAGTCTTACTTCTGGGAAGACAAATGCTAATCAAAACAATAATGAGATATTGTGTCCCCCCATCAATAATATAAAATTTTAATAAGACAGAAAATTACAATTATTGGTGAGGATGTGGATATATTGTGACACTCATACACTGATGGTGGGACTGTAAAATGATACAATCACTGTTGAAAATGGTATGGTGATTCCTTAGAAAGTTGGAAACAGAAATACCGTTTGATCCTTTGATCCAGCAATCCCATTACTAGGTATATATCCTACAGAAATAAGAGCCAGGACACAA
>NW_006921863.1:151976-159389 GCF_000298275.1 Orycteropus afer afer
ATGGAAGCAACCTAGGTGTCCATCAATGACAGGATGGATAACCAAACTACAGTACATGCACACAATGGAACACTAAACCAAAAAACTAATCCACTGCCATTGAGTTGATTCCAACTCATAGCAACTCTCTTGGGTTTCTGAGGTGGTATCTTTACAGAAGTAGATTGCACAGTCTTCCTTCTGAGGAGTGGCTGGTGGGTCGGAACCAGTAGCCTTCTGGTTAGCAGTCAAATGCCAATGGGACACTATGCAATACCAACAAATAATGTAGAATACATGAAACACTGCATAATATGGATGAACTTGGAGGACATAAAATGAGTGAAATAAATCAATACACCACAGAAGGACAAATACTATATTAGTCGACTATTGAAAAATATCAAGGAAAGGTTTACATATGGAAGGAAACTTCTTTGTTGGTTACAAGAGATAGAAGGGGAGGGGAAGGAAAATTGCTAGACAGATGAGAGACTTTTGATTTGGGTGAAGGGAAAGGCAATATACCAAAGTGAGTGACCAACAAAATGATGCTAAGGGAAAGGAAGACACAGAAAGGTATACAAATGGTACAGAAAACAAAGATAAAAAACACTTTTGCATATCCAATACTGCATTATTGGAAATAACAAACATTAATCTACAGATGGATGCATAGGTAGACAGGCTAAATGATCAGGTATGTCTGGGCAAAACGGAATGACATAAGTTTGGCAGATGATATTTGTTCATAAGTATTTGTATGTGCAGTAAGAATGTCCATATATACAATAGAGCTAATGGGCAAAGTGAAGATAACTTCTTACCTACAGCCAAACACCCCGAGGGAATGAGTCACTGGGCCCACAGGCTCAGGACCAGTGTCATAAAGGACATCAAGCTCAACTGGCATGACATACTACACAAAAAACATTGCTCCACATCCCACTTTTGTGAGTAGCAACTGGGGTCTTAAAAGCTTGCAAGTGACCATCTAAGATACAACAATTGGTCTCTCCTTGTCCATAGCAAAGAAGAATGAAGAAAACCAAAGGCAAATGGAAACAATTAGTCCAAGGGACTAGTAGATCATGAGAACTTCAGCCTACCTGACCCTGAGACCAGAGGATCTAGACGGTGCCCAGCTACCACTCTCAACCACATGAAAGGGGATCAAAATAGGAGATTCTGGATAGAGTAGGAGAAAAATGTGGACAAAACTCAAGATCATAAAAAAGGCCAGACTTACTAGTCTATTGTGCTAGAGACTGGTGAAACCCCCAAATCTGTCACACTTAGTCATCCTTCAGGCCTGGAATTGAACTCCTGTGGCTTCCAACCAAACTGTAGACAGACAGATAAGATGAACATTTATATCAGATAGGTACATTCCTTAGAACAATCAAACATTGGATACCAAAAGGGCAGTATTTGCACAGGGAGATAGCTCAGAGGGCAGGAATGCACCAGAAAGAAGGACATAGGGAGAAGGTAACCAATGGAAGGAAGTGGAAAGAGAGCTATCATTACATTATGGGTATTGCAGTCAATGTCATGAAACAAAATATGTATGAACTGTTGTATGAAAAATGAATTTGCTCAGGAAACTTTTGCCTAAATCACAACAAAAATAAAAATTAAAGAATATTTTGAGCTAAGACTACTTATTATGTAACATGTCTTTATACTTCATTGTTAAATGAAAAGAGCCATTAACATTAATGGTATAAATCTCCATATAAAGAAAAGTAGAATTCAATCTTTCCTAATCATTTCAAAATTGAAATGAAGTTCCTTATATCTTTTGGATTGAAATTGGTACACAATTCAAAATTTGACATTTCAGTTGATTTACACATATCAACAAACACAGTGCACTAATTTAAATAATTATACTGATATATTTTTAATGGTTTTTAAGTTATTAGAAAGAAATATCATGCTCAAAAAATATTTAAATAATTAAAATTATTTTAATGCCCAAATTGTGAGAAAAAAAGCACATTCTAATGACATTCAATAGTATTCTTTATGATTGAAATTTTTTAAGTTCTGCTTTTCATATTTGTTATTTTGTTATTTCTTTTAGATCCTCTTCTTCTTCATTGTTTCTGAATATGAAATTTCCTCTCTACTAAGTTCTACTTGTCCCTAACTCTTAGCTCATAGTGATAACTTCTTCTTGTTGTTAGGTGTTTTCGACGTGTTTTAACCCATAGTGGCCCTACATACAGGGCAAAACTTTACCGTCTTCCTCCATCCTCACAATCGTTGCTATGTTTCAGCCCATTGTTCCAGCCACTGTGTCAATCCATCTCCTTGAGTGTCTTCCTCTTTTTTGATGACCCTCTATTTTACCAAGTATGATATCCTTCTCCAGGAACAAGTCCTTCATTGCAAGGTAACATCACCAGCATATAGGAGGCCAAGTCTTACCATTCTTGCTTTTAAAGAGCATTATAGTTGTACTTCTTCAAAGTAAAATTTGTTTAGTCTTCTGGCAGTGCATAGAATATTCACTATTTTTTGCCAACATGGTAAGTCAAAGGCATCAATTCTTCACAAGTCTTCCTTGCTCATTGTCTACCTTTCAAATGCACATGAGTCATGGCTTTGGTTAGTTGTACCTGTGCTTAGCAGTCACTTAATAAATGCTAATAAACCAATATTGAAAACAAGAAAGGCAACAAAAATACAATTTGTTACATTCCCAGGATCACGAACATGTGTGCTAGTGGAAGCTAACACAAATTTGTACCTAAAAATAATGAATAGACCTTAAAGTTAGGAAAGGTGGATTACCTAATGGCTCATGTTTTATGCGGGAGCTCTGGTGGCTTAGTTCCTAAGATGCTTGACTGCTAACCAGAAGGCTGGTGGTTTAAACCCATAAGCCACTCCTCAGAAGGAAGACTGGGCAATCTACTTCCATAGAGATATCACCTTGGAAACCCAAGGAGGAGTCACTATGAGTCGGAGTCAACTCAATGGCAGTGAGTTTGTTTTTTTTTTTTTCCAGTTTATGTTTTATGGAGATTAACTGGTAGATTTTGGTATTTGATAAATATGCAGACACATGAACATACACAGTACTTCATGTAGTATGTGGAAATGAATATTTATAAGGGAAGCCTTAAAGATTTATTACACTTCTTCATAGATCTGACTGGATTTCACTAGTTTATTCATCACTTCGGCTTGTCTGAATATTACTCAACTACTCAAATGTTTTGTTTTTATCTGCTGCAGGCTCTTCAACCTTAGCTTAGATTAAAACCATAAAAAAGTCAATTTTTAAAGCTATGCAAAGAAAACAGTACATCAAAACAGTTAATATACACCTCAAACAGAAAACATGCATATCTTCATTTGTCTTTCAGCTCATTTATGTCAGCCTCTATCTTACTGGGAAAAATTGCTTTCTAGCTCCAGACAATCTAACTTGATTGTGATGCTCTCTGGCACTTGAGTATTACAGTGCTTCCTTGGTTAAAGTAAAAGATTTGCAAAACCAGTCCAAAAACTTTATTATCAGGCTGAGCATCAATGCATTTCCAGAACATTCATCACAAACAGAATGTGTGAGAGCTAGGGGAGAATGAATCATTCCAGATCACCTATCTAGTACTTGAGAAGCCTATCACAGAACACCAAGAGCATAGATTAACTTGCTAGAGTTCTGAGGAAATTTACAGAGGATGTTCTGTGGAGAAATAGAAACCCCATTTGCAAGATCCTTATCTGTGAAAGGTATCTTAAATCAGAGGGATCTTGGATGTGAAAATTCAGCGAGGGTGTCCCATAGGTCAAGGCAATCTTGATGATCTTTCCAACCACTTCTCATTTCTTTGGATGCATTTAATCTTTGAAAACATATGCACATTCAAATACAGAATAGTTTGACATAGATAGGAATGAAAATTTAACACTGCTGTTAACATTATAGTTTTAAGATATGTCTTTGCATTTAACATTCTCATGGGATATCTTAAACTAAGGCACTGAGGACCCTGGATAAAATATTTGAGCCTTATCTGAAAATCCACATTTAATATATTAAACTAAAGTTGAAAAGCTGCATATGGGTAAATAGGTATAAGGTTGGATATGGTTATCATATCCTTGTGTGTATTTTAGTAAATCAAACATTCTCAAATGAATCACTTACAATCTATTGTGAGTTTGAACAAGGTATGCAATTCAACAATATGAAATTTAATACTAAGTATAGATTTCTACATGATATATAACCATGAGTATCAAAAGGTGTCCTGAGAGAAAGCCATTTAGAAACAATAGGTGAAGAAAATAACTCCCTATTCATTTATTTAGGAGCTCTGGTAGCACCTGACTGCTAACCAGAAGGCTGGTGGTTCAAACCCACCAGCCACTCCTCGGAAGGAAGATTGGGCAATCTACTTCTGTATTGATACTGCCTCGGAAGCCCAAGGAGGGGTCACTATGAGTCGGGGCCAACTCCATGGCACATAACAACGACAACATTAATTAATTAATTAATTTTATTCCTCAGTGTGTAAGTGCCTAAAAAAGCCCAAAGAGCCCTGGTAGCACAACTGGTGAGTATTAAACTGCTAACTGAAAGGTCATCAGTTTTAAACCATCAGCCCCTTTGAGAGAGAAAAGACCTGGTGATTTTCTCCCTTAACAATTTCAGAATAGGAAATCTATGGGGCCCTCCTACTCTGTCATATAGGGTCCTTTTGAGATGGATTCCCCTTGACAGCACAGGGAAATGGCATAGGAGATTGCATGATAGACTTTGCAAGAGCAATGACTTATTCATGGCAACTACACATACGGACCTCATCAAAAGGAATACACAGTAATCAAATTGACTACATCTGGGCGAAGCCATGAAAGCAAAGCTCAGTATCGTCAGTCAGAACAAGACCAAGGGATGACTGTGGAGCTGACTCTCAGTTGCTGCTATGCAACTTTAGGTTGAAACTGAAGAAAATTAAAACAAGTCCATGAGAGCCAAAATATAACCTTGGTTATATCCTACCTTAATTAAGAGGTCATCTCAAGAATAGATTTGATACATTAAACACTAATGAACCCCCAACACCAGATGAGTTGTTGGATCTTATCAAGGATATCATACAGAGAAAAAGCAAAAGGTCCTTAAAAGACAGAGAAGAAAAAAGTTCCAAAAACAGCTGAATGGAAGATTTTAAAGGGCAGTTCAAGAAGATAAAGTACAGTATTATAATGAAATGTGCAAAGAACTGCAGTTGGGAAAGCAAGTGGGAAGACCATGCTTGGCACTTCTCAAGCTGAAAGAATTAAAGAAAAATTTCAAGCCTAGAGTTGCAATATTGAAAGTTTGTACAGGCAAAATATTGAAAAATATAGGTTATATCTGATCATAAATAAAACAAAAATCTTCACAACTGGACTGGTAAGAAACATCATTATAAATGGAGGAAAGATTGATGTTGTCCAGGATTTCATTTTAATCAGTTCCATGATTCATCCTCATGGAAAGTGCATTCAAGAAATCAAATGACATATTGCATTTGGCAAATGTGCTGCACAAACCTCTTTAATGTGTTAAAGAGCAAAGATGTCATCTTGAGGGCTAAAATCCACGACTCAAGCCATGGAACTTTTATCCACTTCATATGCATATAAAAACTGAACAATGAATAAGGAAGACTGATGAAGAATCGATGCATTTGAATTATGGCATTAGTGAAGAATACTGAATATTCAATGGACTTCCAAAAGAAAAAAAACAAACCTGACTAGGATCAAGTACAGCCATAATGAAGTGAGGATGATAAGACTTTGCTTCTCAAACTTTGGTTTTATTGTCAAGAGATAACACCCTTACAGAAGAGTACTACTTGGTAAAGTAGACAGTCATTAAAAAAGGGGAAGACTCTCAATTAAATGGATAGACACCACAGCTACAACAATAGGCTCAGGCTTAGTAACCATTTTGAGGATGGTGCAGAACCAGGCAGTGTTTCAGTCTGTTGTACATAGTGTAGATAGCTATGAGTTGGAACTGACTCAGTGTTCCCTAACAGTGAGGTGGAATTGACTTGACAACACACAATAGCAGCAGCAAACAGGCCCAACATTGATCACTATATTGTTCATAAATGGAAGATAGCAAAGTAATCTACTAAATTCTCTGGTTAATAGAAGTAACTTAAGAATCCCAATGTTCATTTAGAATGTACTCATTATTATGTTATTCCCCTGGTGCACCCAGACCTCTTGCTTCTTCTGAGTCTTATATTGTTCATTTTCCTTTGTCATTATGTAAAGTCTAAGCTTTCTGTAAAAAATGAAAAAAGGAAATGTTATAATTTTGACATAAAAAAAATATTACCTGATAAGTAATAAATAATTGTTGCAAAACATTTATCTTAATTATCAGAATCAATATAGCATGTTGTTTTGTTTTTATTCTCCTTAAGTATGTTCATGCTTTGCATATGCTATCTAAGAAGTATATCTTGATTAGATATTTATTGAATGTTAAAGTGCTATTCTCCTGTTAGATAACTACATTTGTTACCATGAAAATAGGCATCAAGTATTTTTGGTGGATATTTAAGGAATTAAATTCTTCTCTAATCACTCAAGAATGCTTATTTCCTGGGTTTTTTTTTTTTTTTTTTTTTGAAAGGAAATAATTCTCTTATACATTTATAAACCAGACATACAACAGGTTGAGCAGACATTGTTGAATCTGTCTAGGAGTCTTGAGCTCTTCAAACAGCTCTTATCTCTCACAGTACAGGCAGTCTCCCAGTTACAAATGTCCAGTTTATGTACAACCTGTAGTTACAAAACAAACGTTGTAAAGCCTATCATACTAAAATTTTTAAGGTACATACAATTGTTCATATTAACAAATAAGTGCTACTTTGTGATGTAGATCAAACATCATCATTATTTTAGTTGTTTCTGTGTATCTGGAAAAGTTTCTTTAATGTTATTTAGCCATAGAAATTTACATTATATACTAAGTAAATATTTGACCAATTGACGTTAAATATGAATCACATCTAATTTTCAGACTTACATAAAAATTTGATTTAGGAACAGAACTCATTTAAATCCAAGGAAGGCCTGTATAAATTTCCCAAGTTATCTACAGGAACAATTAAAGACTAAGTATTAGTTCACACTGAGAATTTAAATGACTGTAAAATTCCTCATCCCAGATTGACTGAGTTTTTCTATGTTACATCAGCATTAATATTTTCTCTATTTATATTTCTGAAACTGAAATGTAATAAATTTCTATGTATATTGGTTTGACAATAAGAAAACAGTTGAACAAATGGGTAAAATAATACTGACTTTGTTGAATCACTTAAAGCGATATCAGAAGTAAATTTATGCCAGAATCTTATGTCTCGACACAGTTATAAAACAAACATTAGTACTAGA
>NW_006921863.1:161054-168242 GCF_000298275.1 Orycteropus afer afer
TTGTCTGTACCTCCCATGTACCTCTCTATGTCTTCCTCTTCCTCAATGCCACCATGTTGATCACTCACATTTAGTACATTGTCCTTCTCTTCACCCAAATCAATACTTGTTTCTACCTATCTAATAGTATTCCCTTCACTCCCATCCTACCCTTGGTAACCATTTTTTTAATTGGATTAAAATAATATTTTTAATTGGATTATTTGTCTTTTTGTTGTTGAGGTGTTGGGGTTTTCTATAAATTCTACAGATAATTCCTTTGTCAGATATATCATTGACCAATATTTTTTTTTTCCCAATCTGTAGATTCTCTTTTGACTCTTTTAGAGAAGTCTTTGAAAGCATATAAAAATTTAATTTTTATAAGGCCCCATTCATCTAGCTTCTCTGCTGCTGCTTGTGCATTTTGGGTTCTGCTTGATAGCCTATTTTTGCCATATGTCAGGACTTCTAAATTTATCCCCAGTTCTTCCTTAAGGAACTTTATAGTTTTAGGTTTCACATTTAAGTATTTGATACATCTAGAGTTAATTTTTGTATATGGTGTGAGGTACAGATATTTTTTCATTTTTCTGCAAATGGATATCCAGTTTTGCCAGCACCATTTATTAAACATTCTCTTAACCTTTTAATGGTTTTCAGCCCTTTGCCAAAGATCAGCTTACCATAGGTCAATGGATCTATTTCTGGGTTCTCAATTCTATTCCATTGCTCTGTGTGTCTGTCTTTATACCAATCCCAGGCAGTTTTGACTACTGTGATGATTTTGAGATCCAGCAGTGTCAGACTTCCTACTTTGTTTCTTCTTCAATAGTGTTTTGCTTATCCATGGTCCCTTTCCTTTACACATAAAGTTAGTGATTTTTTTTTTTTTCCATATCTATAAAGAATGTTGATGGGATCTGGATTGGGATTGCATCGAATGTATAGATTACTTTGGGTAGAATTGACATTTTCACAATGTACAAGCATGATATATCCTTCCATTTGTGTAGATCTCTTTTGGTTTCCTGAAGTTGTCTTTTATACTTTTCTTTGTACAGGTCTTTGGTGTCCTGGTAAGATTTATTCCCAAGAATTTTACTCTTTTGGTAGCTATTGTAAATGCTATTGTAAATGGTATTTTTTCCTTATTTCTTTTTCAGCAATCTTTTTGTTGGTGTGGGAGAATCCAACTGATTTTGGATGTTGATCTTGTATCCTGCCAAGATGCTAAATCTCTCAATTAGTTCCAGTAGATTCTATTTTTTTCACTGAGTCTCTTGGGTTTTCTAGGTGTAGGATCATATCATCAGCAAACAGGGATAGTTTGACTTCTTCCTTAACAATTTGGATGTCTTTGGTTTCCCTTTCTTACCTTATTGCCCTGGCTAGAACTTCCAATACAATGTTGAATATAAGTGGTGATAGAGGGCATCTTGTCTGTTCCTGTTTGAAGGGGAACAATTTCAGTCTCTGTCCAGTGAGAATAGTGTTGGATGTTGGTTTTGCATAGATACACTTTATTATGTTGAGGAATGCCCCTTGTATTCCTATTTTGCAGAGTGTTTTTATCAAGAATGGATGTTGGGTTTTATCAAATGCCTTTTCTGCATCAATTGATGTGATCATGTGGTTCTTTTCCTTTGTTTTATTTCTGTGGCAGATGACTTTGATTGTTTTTCTATTGTTGAACCATTGTTGCATACCTGATATGAACCCCACTTGGTCATAATGAATTATTATTAGTAGTAGTATTATTTTGATATGTTGTTGGAGTTTATTGGCTAGGATTTTGTTGAAGTTCCTTGCCTCTATATTCATGAGAGATATTGGTCTGTAGTTTTCCTTTTGAGTGATGTCTTTCCTTGGTTTTAGTATCAAGGTTTTGCTTGCTTCGTAAAATGATTTAGGGAGGATGCTATCCTTTTCTATGTTTTGGAACAGTTCAAGTAGGATTGGTGTCAGTTCTTCTCTGAATTTTTGGTAGAATTCTCCACTGAATCCATCTTGACCAGGACTTTATTTTCTTGATAATTTTTTTTGTGAACTGTTTATTTTCTTCTTTTGTTACGGATCTGCTCAATTTTTCCACATCAGTCTGTGTTAGTTTAGGTGAGTAGTATGTTTCTAGAAATCTGACTTTTTTTTTTGCAGATTTTCTAATTTGTTAGAGTATAATTCTTCATAGTATCTTGATACTATCCTATTTATTTCAGTTGGTTCTGTTGTGATGTCACCCATTTGGTTTCTTATTCATGTTCTTTGTATTCTCTCCCTTTTTTCCTTTGTTAAATTTGCCAGTGGTTTGTCAATTTTATTAATATTTTCAAAAAAACTAAGTTTTGTTGATTTTTTCTATTATCTCTAATTTCTGTTTCATTGATTTCTGCTGAAATCTTTATTATTTCCTTTCTCTGGTGACTGTAGGCTTTTCTTACTGTTCTTTTTCTAATTGTTGGAGATGTTTATTTAAAGTGTTGATTTTGGCTTTTTTCTTTTTTGATGTGTGCATTTATTGCTATAAATTGGCCTTCGATCACTGCTTTTGCTGTGTCACAAAGAGTTTGGTATGTTGTGTTTTCATACTTGTTTGATTCAAGGAAAATTTTCAGTTCATTTTTTTATTTCTTCTGTCATCCAGTCTTTCTTAAGGAAAATGTTGCTCACTTTCCATACGCTTGCTCTTTTTCCATTGATCTTCCTATTGTTGATTTCTAATTTGATAGCATTGAGATCTGAGAAGATGCTTTGCAGTATTTCAATGTTTTTAAATTTAATAAGGCTTGCTTTATGGCCTAACATATGATCTATCATGGAGAATGTTCCATGTGTGCTGGAAAAGAATGTATATTGTGCTGTAGTTGGGTTAAGTGCTCTGTAGATGTCTATAAGTTCAAGTTGGTGGATTTTGTTCTTTAGCTCTTCTGCATCTTTGTTGAGTTTCTCTCCAGTTGTTCTACCTTTCACTGGAGGTGGTGTATTAAAGTCTCCCACTGTGACTGTGGAGTCATCTATTGGCCTCTTCAACTCTTTTAAAGCCTGATTTATATATTTTGGGCCTTTTTCATTATATTCATAGATATTTGTTATGGTTATATCTTCTTGTTCAATTGATCCCTTAATCATTATATAATGACCTTCCTTGTCTGGTATGGTAGTTTTTGTCTTAAAGTCAATTTGATCAGAAATTAATAGTTATTCCTGCTCTTTTTTGGTTGCCATTTACTTGATGTACCTTTTTCCAACCTATGATTTTCAGTCTATTTTTCTCTTTGTCTCTAAGGTGTATCTCTTATAGACAGCATATTGATGGGTTATGTTTTTTTTATCCAGTCTGCAACTCTCTATCTCTTGAGTGGTGCATTTAATCCATTAACATTCAGTGCAATTATCAACAAGTATGAATTTGTTACTGTCTTTTTGTTGTGTATTTTTTCATTGTGTTGCTGGTTTCTTTGCTCCATATAATTTTCTGTGTTGAGCTCATTATGTTTATGAATCATGTTAACATTTCCTTTGTTGTTATTATTGTAGCATAGCATTTGCTAAATATTTATGCTTGTCCTCTTTTTTATTGTGATGTGAAGGTTTATCTTTTCCTTGAGGATACTCTGTGATTTATAGTTTTCTTCCAGATTTTTTTACTGTCCCTTCTGTCTTGCAACTCTCTTGACGTCCTCACCATTTAGAAGTTCAGTAAATACATTATTTTTTTCCCTCTTTGTGGTTTGTAGTTGACCTCATTTTTCAATTGATGTCTCTATTTCCCTATTTACAATCTTGTAAGCTTATTTTACTTTGGCTACTTCCATAGCTGTGTTGCTTTCTGGGTTATGTCATCTTGTGTATTAATGGTCAGTTGTTGTTTGCTATTATTGGTTCTCTGTTCAAAGAATTCCCTTTAGCATCACTTGTAAGATTGGTGTGGTTTTAACAAATTCTCTTAATTTCTGCTTCTCTGGAGACCTCCTAATTTCACCATCATATTTGAGGGTCAATTTTCTTGGGTATATAATTCTTGGTTGAAAATTTTTCTCTTTCAATGTTTTATATATACCATCCTATTGCCTTCTCTTTTGTATGGTGTTCTGGTTACCTAGTGCCACTCTGACAAGAAAGTATACTACAAATGGGATGCTTATACAACCTGGAGTTTATTCTCTTACAGTTTGGAGGCTTTAAGTCTGAGTTCAAAATGACAGGCTCTAGGGGCTGTATAAAAGCCTCTAGGCCTTGGGCTTCAGCTCTGCCTCTTACTCCCAGCCCACTGAAACTAGAGGTGTCTCTTCACTCAGGCAGCTACTGGCTGCTGAGGCTAAGAAGCCCATGAGCAACAAATAAAATGCACAGTCCTGATGTTACCAAACCACACAGCAGGCCATTAATTTAAGTTCATTAAAAGTTCCAAGATCAGCAGAGCATGGCAGGCTGCTGAACAATGACAGAGCTACATGCAGAGTACTAGTGTGTCATAAGCTAAAGCCCATTCTCCTTATATACAGGAACCAGAACATACCCCTAAGGCAGCTCTTCAGCTGTTCACAGTAGATTCCACCATGGAGTTCATTTCAAGTTCATCATGGGGAATATTAAAACCAGCTGCCCAGCCACTCAACCAGGGCCAGCCAAGTTGGCACACAAAGTTAACTACCACAATTCCATCCCTTGTCAACTTGGCACCTGTGCAGATCTTCAATGAGTGGCATCCGTGCAGCTCTCCTTCACTGGGTGGCTCTAATCCCTTAGTTTGTGAGTGGCAGCCTCACCCCCTTGTCCTTGAAGGCCCCATTCCTCTACCTCTTGGGAATGGTAACCCTGTCCCCTCTCTATTGGGCAGTGGCTATGGCTCAATCCCAATAGCCCACATGAATGAGCAGCCCCAATCTCCAGAACCAAGTTGGTGAAGGTCTAACTCTTTGAAACCTAGGGGGCTATGGTGGTTCCACTCCAGAGGCCAAAGTCCTAACCCTTGAGGCTGAGGCAGCCCTGCTTCCCATTTCCATGGTCTCTCCACTTCTGCTGATTAATAGCAAAGGCAACCCACTCCACAGGAAATCTTCCTGCCCTAAAAGCACTCAGCTTTCTTGTTCTGTGGACTGGCCAACGTGTTACTCCATTTCATGGTTGTCTTTTCTACCAATTAATGCTCAAAGTCAACCCACTCTGCTAGGAAGCTGGCTGCACAATGGCATCCAACTTTCTCCTCCATGAGCCGGTAAGGCTGTCACTAACTCAGGCTGGTCTCTGAGCTCTGCTATTGCTGTCTCTCATGCTGGTCTCTCACCTCTGTTTCTGCCATCTCTCATGCCGATCTCTCGGCTCTGTCCCTGACTTCTTTCATGACACATACCGGGGTCTCACTGTGGGGGTCTCAGGCCAAGGATGCACTCAACTCCTGTTTCCACATTTTAGCTACTGTTGGAGCAGAAACATACTCTCTCAGCACCATATTCTGTTCTGGTTACCTAGTGATACTCTGACAAGAATATATACCACAAATGGGACGCTTGAACAAACAGGAGTTTATTCTTTTAGTTTGGAGGCTTTAAGTCCGAGTTCAAAGTGTCAGGCTCTAGGTGCTGTATGAAAGCCCCTTGGCCTTGGGCTTCAGCTCTGCCTCTTGCTCTCAGCCCACTGAAGCTAGAGGCATCTCTTTACTCAGACAGCTGCTGGCTACTGAGACTGACAAGCCTAAGGTCAACAAGTAAAAAGGCACAGTCCCAATGTTACCAAACCACTTGGCAGGCCATTAATTCAAGTCCATTGAAAGTCCCAAGGTTGGCAGAGCATGGCAGGCTGTTGAACAGTGAAACAGCTACATTCAGGATTCAAGCATGCATTAGTTATAGGCCATTCCCCAAGGCTTCTCCTTATATACAGGAAAGAGATAAGCTGAAAACAGTAGATTGATTATCAATCTCATAATAGGCAATACTACATTACACAGCCCAGCCACTTAACAAGGCCCAGCCAAGTTGATGCACGATGTTAACTACCAGACATGGTTTCTGCTGAGAAATCAGAGCTTAGTCTTATTGGTTTTCCTTTCTAAGTAACTTTTCATTTCCCTGTGCTGCTTTCAAGATTCTTTGTCCTTGGTTTAGATGAGTTTGATGATGATATGTCTTGGTGATTTTCTTTTGGGTCTATCTTATTTGGACTTTACTGGACTTCCTGAATGGATATATTCTCATTGTCCATCATATTAGGAAAGTTCTCTTTCAACTAATCTTGGACAATTTTCTCAGTGGTTTTATTTTTCTCTTCCTGTTCTGGAATTCCAATGACATGTTGAATATTTCTTTTGATGGTATCCCTCATGAACTTTAGGCTTTCTTCATTTTGTATTGAGATTTTTTTCTGATTGATCCCTTTCCAAAGAACTATTCAGGTATTTGTGTTCAGTCTCATTAATTCTGTCTTCCATTTATTCAATTGTACCACTTTGCCCTTTCAATGTGCTATCTCTTTCTGAAAATTTAATATTAATCTTCTAGATTTCTATCTGTAGATTTTGTACCATATCTATTTTTTCATTTATTTGGTCATTTTGTTCTTATATTTTCTTCTGAAATTTTTCTAGGGTTTTGTCTGTGCTTTCTTTAATTTTGTCATTGTTTTTCTTGATCTGTCTCTCAATCTTTTGAAGATAACTAAATATATTTCTTTCAAATTCCTTATCGGGATGTTCCAATGCTGCTTCCTCTTTAGGGATGTGTTCTGGGTCTATATCCTACTCCCTTGTTTCCACCACTATATCTATTCCACCACTTATATGTGTGGACTGTGATGGTCTGTTGTCTCTGAAACATACTTAATTTTTTGCATTTATATTTAATTGATGATTGCATATTGGGGTAAATTGCCCAGGATTTTTTTTTTTTTTTTTTAATGTATTTGAGTAAGCGAGGTACTGTATTCCTCTATTTGTTAGTTGGCAGCACTTATGTACTCACCACCTGTCTCCTGCTTGTTGTGATAAAGAATGAGAGTGGCTTCACAGATCTTTGTTAATTATTTGTAAATAGCAGTTGATGGTAAGTCAGACTCTTCTTGGTCATTTTTTATTGTTGTCCAGTTGGTGGAGAAGGAAGTGGTGGCTCTCACTCGGTAAGTGGAGCTGCAGGAGATGTGAGTGGTGTTGTATCATTTTACTGTCTCCCAATCAATTAGCAAAAAAATAAATAAATAAAATAAATAAATAGA
>NW_006921863.1:168390-179938 GCF_000298275.1 Orycteropus afer afer
AGAAAAAAAAAGAGCCCAGAATATCTGGAGAGAAGCAATATGAGAAATGAGGTAAAGTAGGAGAATAATGAAGAAAAATATGAGAAAAATGCAAAAAGGTAAACAAGGAATGGGGAGAACCACAAGAAAGAAAAAAAATGGGAACCAGGGAGAGGAAGAGGAAATAGTTGAATACTAGAACCTAGGAAGGGAAGAATAAAGGATAATAATAAGAAGAAGAACCATAACAGTAAATTTAAAAAAGACAACAACAAACTAACAAAAAAAAGGAAAAAAAAAATTTGGGAAGGATGAGACAGGGCTCCCAGGCTCCCCCAGAGCACACAAACTAGAATGGAATTCCTGCTGACCTGGAAGGTGAGTGAGAGGGATGAATAGTGGCACCTCCATTCAACAATAGGTTATTGGCTATAAGAGTAACAAAGGGAATATTATCCCTTTGCAGTCTCTCTTATCCAGAATATCCTTGCATTCCCCAGAAAGGAAGCTTATTCTTAGGTGCCTGGAATCTGAGAGAATGCTGTCACTTTAAATATCCAAAATGGTTGAACTACTTGTAAAGATTAAAAATGGCTGAGCCCTCTGGACAGCCAAAAGTCCACAGCTCATCCCATCTCCCTCTTCACTGCTTCCCCTTTTATTCACAGTGCAGTCTTCAGTGTCCTGGCTTGCAGGCTTGCGTTTCAGGTTAATTCTTAGGTTTTAACTCCTTTTGGCAATATCCAAGCTGTCTGTGCTGTCTGGATCACTGTCAGAGTGCAGCTCTGTATGTCTCCTTTTTTAGTGTTTTCATGCAGGTTCTTCTATGAGTTGAAGTTTATCCACTTTTATATCCTTTCTTTCAAAGCTTAGTGCTCCAGGATTATCTTCTGTACCTGTGTTAATTGGTTCCCCTTTTCTTTGTTGAAGAGAGTCTATGTAGTTTGTCTGCCTATTCTGTCATCTTATCAGAACTCCCATTTGGTTCTTCATATCTCTTGTTTTTCCTTTTGTGGTTTTATAATATTTTTCTTTACTATTCTTGTACTCTTGCACTTTTCTGTCATCCTTCCTTCCTCAGATATTGGGGCATTTTTTTCTTCTCTTTATTCTCATTATCTTTATTTTGATCCTTTTTAATGTATATCGAAAATTTTTCTTCCCATTTTCTTTCTCTCTCTCTTTCTTTCTTTCTTTTTGCCTTTCTTCTTTTCATTCTTTTTGCTTAACTGAGTGGAATACAACAATTCTTCCAACACAACACTACCATACCTACACCACGTGCAGCCCCACCCACTGAGTGAGGACACCATTTTCTTTTTGACCCACTGTCCAACAACAGAAGGCAGCCAATACCAGCCAAGTTCATGCTCAACTACTCCTTATGAACAGCTAACAGAGATCCATGAACATATTCTCATTTTCTATCACACCCACCAGGAGACAGATGATGAGTACCTAAGGGCTAACAACTAGCAAATAGGGAGCACAGTACACTGCTCATATATATATAGCAAAACAAAATAAAGGAAAAAAAAAAATCTTGGCCAATCTAATCAACAAACAACTACAAATTAAACATAAACACAACACCACATTTTCTCTGAGACAATAGACCATCACAGTTCATGAAAATAAATAAATAAAATAGAAGAAACAAGGGACCAGTATACAAACCCAGAAAACATCCCTGAGGAAGATGTAGCATTGAAACTCCCTGATAAGGAATTCAAATGACTTATATTTGGATACCATAAACAAATTGAGATATAGAACAAGGTAAACACTGACACAATCAAGAACAACACTGACAAAATTAATGAAAACAAAGAAAAAACTCTAGAACAATTTAGGAAAATAATACAAGAACAAATTGATAATAAATAAAAATTAGAAATGGTACTAAAACAACAAATAGAAATCCAGAAGATTCATACTAAGATTTCAGAAATATATCAGACATTGAATGGGCACAGAAGTAGAATAAAATCAATGGATGACAGAATTAATGAAATCTAAGACAAATACCTCAATACTACCTTGTTAAGGGACAAATCAGACAAAAGATTAAAACTAATGCAAGAAAGCCTAAGATTCATGCTGTTGTTGCTATGTGCCATCCAGTCGTCCCCTACTCATAGTGACCCCTCCTTGGGTTTCTGAGGCAGTATCACTATGGAAGTAGATTGCCCAACCTTCCTTCCGAGGAGTGGCTGATGGGTTTGAACCACCATCCTGCTGGTTAACAGTCAAGTGCCTTAGGCACTATGCTACCAGAGCTCCTTGTAGGATACCATAAGAGGAATAATCTATGTCTAATCAGAATTCTAGAACAGGAAAAGACAGATTAAACCACAGAGAAAATTGTTGATTTTTTGTTTCAAGAGAATTTTCCTAATGTGATGAAAGATGAGACCATATCCATTCAAGAAGTTCAATGAATTTTTGGGGAGATTAACCCCCAAAAAGATCACCAAGACATGACATCTCAAACTCACAAAAATCCAAAGACAAAGAAAGAATCTTGAAAGCAGTGTAAGATAAAAAATAAAGTTACCTACAAAGAGCAACCAATAAGATTAAGCTCTGATTTCTGGGCAAAAACCAAGCAAGTGAAAAAGCAAATGGACGATATATGTAAGACCCTGAAAGAAAAAAAAAGAATTCCAGCCTAGAATTATATAGCCAGGAAAACTGATCATCAAATATGAGGGTGAAATTAGATTTCCATATAAGCAGAAATTAAGGGAATTTGTTAAAACCAGATGAAAAATGCTAAACAGAGTCCTTCGGGCAGAGAAGCAACAACAGCAAACAGCCACTGATGATTAACACACATGGTGGCATAACCCAGAAACCAACCCAGTTATAGAAGTATCTAGAGTAAAATAAGGACTGTGAACAGGGAACCAGAGACATCAATTGGTAAATGAGGACAACTACAAACCATAAAGAGAGAATAAATAGTGAAGTTACAGAACTTCTAAATGGTGATGAAGGCAAGGCAATTGCAAGATAGAACAGATTGTTTTTAACTTGGGAAGAAAATAAGAAATCATAGGATAGCCTCAAAGTAAAATAATAAACCTTCACATGAAAATAAAAAAAGAAGAAATATACAAATATTTAGAAAATACTAAAACAATAGCAATGAAGAAGATTACAACATGATTCATAAACAAAATGAGCTCCATACAGAAATTATACAGAACAACAACAACAACAAAAATCAGCAACACCATGAAAAAATGCACAAAATGACATCAATAAATTCATACTTGTTGATAATTACATTAAATGCCAATGGGTTAAATTCACTAATCAAGAGACATAGAGTTGCAGACTGGATAAGAAAACATGACCCATCAATATACTATCTACAAGATATTCAGCTTAGACACAAAGATGAACAGACTAACAATCAAAGGGTGGAAAAAGATGTACCAAGAAAATGGTAACCAAAAAATTGCAGGAGTGGCAATATTAATTTCTTATAAAACAGACTTTGAGACAAAAAGGACTATAAGAGACAAGGAAGAACATTATAAAGTTAGTGTTTAAAGTATCAATTAAATAAGAGGACATAACATAATAAATAACTACAAAATCAATGAAACTGCCCGAAAATACATAAAACAGACTTTAAGATAATTGAAAAGACAAATAGATGACTTCAAAATAATAGTAGGAGATTTTAGTACACCACTTTCAATGGGAGATAGAACTGAAAAGACACTAAACAAAGACACAGAAGAACTTAATAATGTGATCAACAAACTTGATCTTACAGACATCTGCAGAGCACTTCACCCAACAACAGCACTATATACATTCTTTTCTAGCACACACAAAACATTCTCCAGGATAGACCATAGGTCAGGCTACAAGTCAAACCTCAATAAATTTTAAAACACTGAAATACTGCAAAGGGTCTTCTCAGGCCACAATGCTATAAAACTAGAAACCAGCACTGGGAAGACCAATGGAAACTAGCAAATACATGGAAACTGAATAATACCCTCCTCAAAAATTAATGGGTAATATAAGAAATACAAAATGAAATTTAAAAATTATTTGAATCAAATGAGAATGAAAACAAAGCATACTAAAATCTTTGGGACACAGCAAAAGCAGTGACCAGAGGGCAATTTATACCAATAAAAGCATACAAGAAAGAAGACGAAAGAATCAAAATCAACACCTTAAACCAACATCTCAAACAATTAGAAAAAGAGCAACAAAAAAGCCTACAGTCACCAGAATAAAAGAAAGAATAAAGATTCCAGCAGAAATAAGTGAAATAGAAACTAGAAAGACAAAATAGAAATAGAAAATAGAAAGACAAAATCAACAAGGCTAGTAGTTGGGTCTTCAAAAAGATTAATAAAACTGATAAACCACTGGCAAGCTTAAAAAAGGAAAAGAAGGAGAAGATGCAAATAACATGAATGAGAAATGAATTTGGTGATGTCACAACAGAACCAACAGAAATAAAAATAATAATATCAGGATACTATGAAGAACTGTACTCCACAAATTTGAAAACCTAGAGGAAATGGACAGATTTCCAGAAACACATTACTTACTTACACTAACAGAGACTGATGTAGAAAATTTGAACAGATCCATAACAAAAAAAAAAAAAAAAAAAAACTGAACAGTTCATAAAAAAATTATCAACCAGAAAATTCCTGGCCCAGATGGTTTCACTGGAAAATTCTACCAATCATTCATAGAAGAGTTGATGCCAATACTACTCAAGCTTTTCCAGAACACAGAAAAGAATGGAATCCTCCCAAATGCATTTTATGAAGCAAGTATAACCATTACTAAAACCAGAAAAATACACTACTAGAAAGGAAAACTGCAGACAAATTTCCTCATAGATATAGATGCAAAAATTTCAACCAAATGCTAGTCAATAGATTCCAAGAACATATAAAATAAACATGAACAAGTGTGATGTGTAGCTGGTATGCAAGGATAATTCAACATTAGGAAAACAATCCATTTGATCCATTATATAAGTAAAGTAAAAGAAAAGAATCAGATGATCATACCATAGAAGATATTTGATAAAATCCAATACCCAATCCTGATTTAAAAAAAAAAAAAAAAAAAAACTCTCAGAAAAATAGGAATAGAAGGAAAATTCTTCCACATAATAAAGGGCATATATGCAAAACCAACAGCCAACATTATTCTCAATGGAGAGAGACTGAAACCATTTCCCTTGTGAACAGGAATGAAAGAAGGATTCCCTCTATCTCCACTTCTATTCAATATTGGATTGGAAGTCTTAGCCAGGTAAATAAGGCAAAAATGAGAAATTAAAGACACACAAATTGGTAAGCAAGAAGTAATACTATCCCTGTTTTCAGATGATATGATCCTCTACACAGAAAATCCAAGAGACTCAACAAGAAAACTACTGAAACTTATTGCAAGATTTAACATAGTGACAGGATACAAGATCAACATACAAAAATTAGTTGGATTCCTCCACATCAGCAAAGAGGTCTTTGAAAAGGAAATAAGGAAATCAATATCATTTACAATGTTGTTGTTGTTGTTATTTGCCGTCGAGTCAGCCCTGACTCATAGCGACCCCTCCTTGGGTTTTTTGAGGCAGTGTCACTACAGAAGTAGGATTGCCCAACCTTCCTTCCGAGGAGTGGCTTGTGGGTTTGAACCGCCAGCCTTCTGGTTAGCAGTCAAGTAGCCTTAGGCACTATGCTACCAGAGCTCCTATCATTTACAATAGCTACCAAAAAGACAAAATATTTGGGAATAAATCTTATCAGGAATACAAAAAACCTAAACACATAAAACTATAAAATATTACTTCAAGAAACTATAATCTTTGACAACTTCACTCTTTTCTTCATTTATCGTGATGCTGCTTATTGGTCCAGTTGTGAAAATTTTTGTTTTCTTTATGTTGAGATGTAATCCATACTCTAGACTAGTGCCTACAATCTTCATCAATAAGTGTTTCAAGTCGTCCTCACTTATGGCAAGCAAAGTTGTGTCATCGGATTTCACAGACTGTAATGAGCCTTCCTTCAGTCCTGAAGGCCACACTCTTCTTCATATAGTTCAGTTTATTGGATTGTTTATTCAGCATACAGATCAAATAGTATGGTGACAGGATACAACCCTGATTCACTCTTTTTCTGATTTTAAACCTCCTCATATCCCCTTGTTCTGTTCAAATGACAGCCTCATGATCTATGTATAAGTTCCTCATGAGCACAATTAAATGTTCTGGAATTCCCATTCTTCTCAATGTTATCCATAATTTGGTATGATCCACACAATCGAATGCTTTTGCATGGTCAATGAAACACAAGCAAACATCTTTCTGGTATTTTTTGCTTTAAGCCAAGGTCCACCTGACATTAGCAATGTTATCCCTTGTTGCACATCCTCTTCTGAATCCAGCTTGTATTTCTGGATTTTCCCTGCCAATATACTGCCGCAATCATTTTTCAGTGATCTTCAGCAAGATTTTCCTAGCATGTGATATTAATGATATTGTTTGAAAATGTCCACATTAGGTTGGATCACCTTTCTCTAGAATAGGTACAAATATGGATTGGTTCCAGTCAGTTATCCAGGTAGCTGTTTTCCAAATTTCTTGGCATAGATGAGTGAATGCCTCCAGTATGGCATCCATTTGCTGAAATATCTCAGTGGGTATTCTGTCAATTCCTGGAGACTTGTTTCTCACCACTTCCCTCAGTGCAGCCTCAACTTCTTCCTTTAATACTATTGGTTCTTGATCATCTGCCACCTCATGAAATGGATGAACATCAACCCATTATTTTTGGTACAGTGACTCTGAATTCCTTCTATCTTCCTTTGATGTTTCCTGTATCACTCAATATTTTGCCCACAGAATCTTTCAGTATTTCAACACTAGATGATTTTTTTTTTCTTCAGTTATCTCAGCTTGAAAAATGCTAAGTGTGTTCTTCCCTTTTTGGTTTTCTAACTCCAGATCTTTGCACATTTCATTAAAATAATTGACTTTGTCTTCTTGAGTTGCTCTTTTGAATGTTCTGTTCAGCTATTTTATCTTGTGATTTCTTCCATTTGCTTTAGCTACTCTTCATTTAAGGGGAAGTTTCAGAGTCTCTTTTGACATCCATTATGGTCTTTTCTTCATTTCCTGTCTTTTTAATGCCATTTTCCTTTCTTCATGGATGATGTTCTTGATGTCATCCCACAATTCTGGCTTTCAGTCATTTGTGTTCAAAACATCAAATCTATTCTTTAGGTGGTGTCTAAATTCAGGATAGATATAGCCAAGGTCACATATAGGCTCTCATGGACCTGTTTTAACTGTTTTCATCTTAACTTGTAGTTACATGTGAGCAGTGGATGGTCTGTTCCACAGTCATCTCCTGGCCTTTTGTTGGCTGAAGACATAGAGCTTTTCCATTTCCTCTTTCCACAGATGTAGTAGATTTGTTTCCTGTGTACTCCATCTGGAGAAGTCCACATGTATAGTCATCATTTATGTTGTTGACAAAAGCTATTTACTGTGAAAAAAAGTCATTGGTCTTGCAAAATTCTATCATGCTATCTCCAGTGTCATTTCTATCACCAAGGCTATATTTTCCAACGATGGGTGAGTCTTCTTTGTTTCCAACTTTTGCATCCCAATCACCTGTAATAATCAATACATCTTGATTGAAGGTTTGGGCGATATCAGACTGTAGAAGTTGGTAAAAATGCTCACTTTCTTCATCTTCTCTTTTGGTGGTTGGCACATGAATTTGAATAATTGTACTATGAACTAGTCTTCCTTGTCTCACTGTCGTTGAGTTGGATCTGACTTATAGAGACACCTCCTTGGTTTCTGAGGCAGTATCACTATGGAAGTAGATTGCCCAACCTTCCATCTGAGGATTTTTACCAAATTCTGCAGTCTGACATTGACCAAATCTGTAATCAAGATATATTGATTATTACAGGTGATCAGGCATATGAATATTATCCTATCACTGGCAGCATTGTACTTCAGCACAGATCTTGAAACATTCTTTGTGATGATGAATGCCACGCCATTCCACTTCAATTTACCGCATAGTAGATCATAAGGTTGTCTGATTCAGAATGACCAAAAACAGTCCACTTTAGCTCACTAATGCCTAGGATGTAGATCTTTATGTATTCCATTTCACTTTTGACTGCTTCCAATATTTCTACATCCATATTTCATAATACCATGTTCTTATTATTAATGGATGTTTACAGATGTTTCTTCTCATTTGGAGTCATGCCACATCAGCAAACAGAGGTCCCAAAAATTTTAATCCAACCACAACATAAGGTCAGTTCTACTCTGAGGAGGCAACTCTTCCCCATTTGTATTTTGAGTGCCTTTTGACCTGAGGGGTTCATCTTCCAGCACTATATAGGACAATGTTTCAGGGATATTCATAAGGTTTTCCAGTAATACATAAGACAGTATTACACTGCTATTCATAAGGTTTTCACTACCCAATTATTTGAGAAGTGGATGGCTCCTTCCTTCTTCTGAGTCTGTCTTAATCTGGAGGCTCCGCTGAAGCCTGTCCACCATGGGTGACCCTGCTGGCATTTGGAATACCAGTAGCATAGCCTCCAGCCTCACAGCAACACAAGCCACCATAGTATGACAAAATGACAGACTAGTGGTATACATACATACATATATATATAAATATATATATATATATATATATGCATATATATATACATCAAAGATTATTAATTGTTACCAGTGGTAGGCAGGAGAGGGAAAAGGGGAAGCTTTTATTTATGGGACTTTGACTTTATTGTGATTATGGTGGAATATTTTGGAAAAGGATAACAACAATTGTGTCACAACATGAAAAATGTCATCAATGTCTCTGATCTATAACTGTGGATGTTGTTATGCTGGCAAATGTCTAATTGTATATGTTGTCACCAAAATAAGAGTAAAAAGAAGAAAAGAGACAAGCTCTAAAAATATTTAATTAGATAATGGTTGTGCCTTTTCTTTATTGTTAAACTTATCCATAAATTATAAATATTTATAAATCCATAAAGCTAAAATAAAATTTGTCTTAAATTTCTTGTTCTCTTACTTATTTATTTTGCATAAGTGAAGTTAGAATGTTGATGTCACCCATGATGAAGCTGAGATCAAAATCAGTTTCCTGACTCTCACTAAATTTTCTTTATGTTATCTCATTAATAGTATTGAATATCAATAACATATCTAATGTCAATTTAAGTTACTATAAAATCTTGGTTCTTCATAATCATAACATACAATTATTTGAATAGTGCATATACATATGACTGAAATAGATTTATCATAATGTTCATGTTTTCTCTGAGTGAGGATAAAATTATAGAGGAGTACTAAACTGCCTTTATAAGATTTTATACATGAAATGAAAAATTACAGTTAAAAATACATTGGACAAAGAATCAGGTACTCAGAGATCTACACTTAAGTTTGTTACAAACTGTGAAAGAACTTGAACAATTAAATGTCTTTTCCTAGGCAGTTTCACCTTTAGCCTCTGCCCTGGATCACTAAAGTCAGAGGACATTAAATACATAAAACTAACCCTACGGAAATACTTGACTGTCATTTGTGCTGTATCTTTGACACAAGGCAACAGTATCCAAAATGATGTGAGGGTGTGTTAGGTGTGTAACCACAAAGTGAGACACAGATTCATAGTGTGGGGAGGACTTGAATGGCAGAAAATTATAGATAAAACACAAATCAAGGTATTAAATTATTTCTTTCCTAGAGTATGGATGCAATTGCTCCTTCCTTAAAAGCAAACCAAACCAAACTTACTGCCATCAATCAGTCCTGACTCAGAGCAACCAAATTTGTATCTCTACAGAGGCCCAGTCTTCCTTCTGAGGAGTGGCTGGGGGGTTTGAACCACCAGCCTTCTGGTTAGCAGTCAAATGCCTTAAGCACTAAGCCACCAGAGCTCCTCCTTCTTAAGAAGTTTCATTTCCCAGAGGGTAGAGCTAAAATGATGAAATAGTTAGATAATCCATGCCATCCCCCATAACAAACACCTTAGAAACCATATGGAACAGATACAAATGATAGTCTTGGAACCCTGAGCTTCAGATGAAAAGACAATGAAGTCAATCAAACACGAAATAGAAGAAGCAATTGAATAAAAGCAGGAAATGAAGAGAGATAAAAGTGCCTTGCCAGGTGGGCTAGAAGAGTGCAGCCATTTTGACTTTATTGCAAGCAATGTTCCAGGTGAAGAACGTAGGAAGGCAGGTTAACAAAATCCCCACTAAAACAGAGACACAGTATAAGCACACCTGAGGTTCAGAAAGGTGAGCAGAAAATGAGCTAGATCTAAGGAAGAGAAGTTCAGGAAAGAAGGTGAGAACTCCAGAGACTCAAGTGATAACAGAGCAGGGAAGGAGCCAGTAAATAGGAATAGAACCACTCACCAGCAGTGGTTGCTGTTCATTTGGGGTGGGAAACCATGCAGTAATGAAGGCCTATGGGGTGGTGGCTGAAGACGGCTGAAAAAGAGAACTAATAAGACTAAGTTCTGATTTATCACAGAAACCATGCAGCAAGAGGTCAATGAGATAGCATGTATAAAACACTTGAAAAATAAAGTTGCCAACCAATAATTTTAGAAGCAAAATTTTCCCTCAAATACAATGGCAAAATTAGCTAATCTCCAAAAAAAAACAGATATTAAGACAATTTGTAAAATACAGACCAACCTTACAAGAAATACTAAAGGATGTCCTTCAGGTAGAGAACCAACAATATAAAACAACTACCTAAGATTAACACACATGCCAACATCACCTAGAAATGAAACCATATTAAGGATTTTCTAAAATAAAATAAGCCTACAGAAATGAAGATAAGGAAACAAAGGTATCAGTCTATAAACAATGGCAAACACAAAGTTAAATGAGAGAATAAATGGTGTATTTTCAAAACTTCCAGATGGAGAGGAAGTCAATCTGATACCAATATAGAACAGATTATTTTATACTTAAGAAGATAAAAGTAAATTACAAGATAACCACAAAGAAAATTAATAACCTTCTAACCAAAATAAGAAAGATGGAGGTAATAAAGATTCAGTAAAAACAAAATTGACAGCAACAAAGAATATCCATAAACAAAATGAACTCAACACAGAAAATTATACAGAACAAAGAAGTTGCCATCAACACAAAATAAAACCACAGTAAAATATACCAGCAAATTTGTACCTTTCAAAAATTACACTGAATGTAAATGTATTAAATACACCAGTGAAGAGACAGAGAGTGGAAGAATGGATAAGAAAACATGAACTATCAATATGCTGCTTACAACAGGTACATCTTAGACACAAAGGAAAAAATAAACTAAAAATCAAAGGATGGAAAAAAATATATATCAAGCTAACAACAACTAAAAAAGAGCAAGAGTGGCAATATTAATTTCTAGTAAAATAGACTTTAAGGCAAGAACCAGCATAAGAGACAGGGATTGTCAATACATGATGATTAAAGGGTCCATCTAAAA
>NW_006921863.1:180349-182765 GCF_000298275.1 Orycteropus afer afer
AAAAAAAAAAAAATCTTGATCCAAATGAGAATGAAACACAACATATCAAAATCTTTGGAATATACCAAAATCTCAGAGGTGAATGTATAACAATAAACGCACATATCAAAGGAAAAAAAAAAAAAATCAACACCTAAACCCAACAATTCCCACAATTAGAAAAAGAGCAATGGAA
The DNA here is from genome assembly GCF_000298275.1 of Orycteropus afer afer. Classification (NCBI taxonomy): domain Eukaryota; kingdom Metazoa; phylum Chordata; class Mammalia; order Tubulidentata; family Orycteropodidae; genus Orycteropus; species Orycteropus afer. Next base: position 180,525 of record NW_006921863.1, read on the forward strand.
AAAAAAAAAAAAAAACTACCACCAGGACAAAGGAAATAATAAAATTTAGAATAGAAATAAATGAAACAGAAAACCATAGAACAAATCATCAAAATTAGAAGTTGGTTATTTGAAAGGATTAATAAAATTAACAAAGAACAGCAAATTTAGCAAAGGAAAAGAAGGAAAGATGCAAATGGATGAATAAGAAATTACATGGGTGATGTGACAACAGAAATAACATTTTTAAAAAATTAAAGTACTATGAAGAATTCTACTCCAACAAACTTGAGAAATGAGAAGAAATGCACAAATTTCTAGAAAAACATACCTACCAAAACTAACACAGCTGAGATAGAATATTTGAACCTACCTATAACTAAAGAAGGAATTTAAGAAGTCATTAAAAAAAAAAAAAATTCTCCCAATAAATAAAATCCTGGATCAGATGGCTTCACTGGCATATCTACCAAAGACACAAATAAGAACTGACATCAACTCTACTCAAACTATTCCATAGCATAATCCCAAACTCAGTCTATGAAGCAGGCATAACCTGCATACAAACACCGAGCAAAGACCACTCAAAAAGAAAATTGTAGACCAATATCCCTCATGAATATAGATGTAAAAATTCTCAATAAAATCCTAGCTGATAGAATCCAACATCAAATAAAAAAACTTACACATTATGGTCAGGTGAGATTCATATCAGTTATACAAGAATGATAACGGGGGAAAAAAAGGATAATAAAAGAATACAATGAAGAACTGTACTCCAACAAATTTGAGAACCGTATGATCCCGTAACCTCACTACTAGGTACATATACTACAGAAATACAAGCTGTGACATGTGTGCATCTGAGTGTTATTCACAAAAGGAAAACAATGGAAACACTCTAAATCTCCATCAATAGATGAATGGATGAAGAAACTATGGTACATACCACAGCTGAATAGTATGCAAAATTAAAGAAAGATGAAGAATCCATGAAACAGTTCCCTCAAATCATAGATGTACCTGGTGAACCTTACACTAAGTGAAACAATCAGAAAAGAATAAACAATTTTGTGTCCAGTATTATAAAAAGTCAAAGAAAGGTTTATACTCAAAAAGACATATGTCTTCTTTTCCAGGGATGGAAAGGAAAAGGAGGTAAAATCACTAACTAGAGAATAGATAGGAGCTCTGGAAGTGTAGAGCCTAAGGCACTTGACTGCTAACCAGAAGGATAGTGGTTCAAACCCACCAGCCATTCCTTGGAAGGAAAATTGGGCAATCTACTTCCATGTGAATTTGCCTCGGAAACCCAAGAAGGGGACATTGTGAGTTGAGTCTGACCCCATGGAACATAAAAACACAACAACAGAGAATAGACACGTATTAACTTTGTGAAGGGAAAGGCTATAAAGAAACAAAAGAGGAATCTCAGCATAACAAAACCAAGGCAAAGGAAGACACCGAGAGTTGCATGAAAGTAAAAGACAACTAAAGTAAATAAAGTAAAAGCCAGGTTCCTGGTTTTTAACCCCTTTCTCCCGCTCTACCATCCTGCTGCTTTTGCAGTGCCTGGGTTCTCTCTACTCACCTGAACCCTGTGGCTGACTACTTCTCTATTCGGGTTCAGGGATCCAATCAGCCGCAGGGATCCAGGTGAGGAGAGGGAACTCAGGCACTCCCAAAGCAGCAGAATGGTAGAGCAGGAGAAAGGGGATTAAAAGCCAGGAACTAGGACAGAGGAGCAGTCAGCAACAGGGATCCAGGTGAGTAGGGGGAACTCAGGCACTCTCAAAGCATCAGGCACTCTCAAAGCATTTACAGCAGTAAAAAGGGGATTAAGAGCCAGGAACCTGGACAGAGGATTAGTCAGCCACAGGGATCCAGGTGAGGAGAGGAACTCAGGCACACCCAAAGCAGCAGGGTGGGAGAGCGGGAGAAAGGGGATTCTTGACAGAGGAGGAGTCAGGCTCAGGGTTGCAGGTAAGGGTGGAACAAGAGGTTTCCAACAAGGAGACAAACTTGTCTGTCAGTTTATCCTACCATGGTGACGTGTTGATGTGAGTTTTGAGTCTGAGCCACAGATTTTTAAATCCAGTGGGGTGCACATGCTGCACAGGTATCAGCCCAGTGTACAGACTGAGACAGATTAGGAAGAGGGAAGAGGCCATCCACTTCTTAAAGAATTGGCCAGGGAAAACCTTATGAATAGCAAAGAAACACTGTTTGATACATTACCATGCAACTTCATGAATAGTCTAG
>NW_006921863.1:184145-204419 GCF_000298275.1 Orycteropus afer afer
AAAAAAAAAAAAAAATTAAGCCTCAAGTTGTAATATTGAGAGATTCTATGGGCAAAAAATGAATAGTGCAGGAAACATCAAGGGAAGATGGCAGGAATACACAGAATAACTGTACCAAAAAGAACTGGTCTATCTTCATCCATTTCAGGAAGTGGCATATGATCTAGAACCAATGATACTGAAGGAAGATGTCAAAGTTGCAATGAAAGAATTGGTGAAGAACAAGGCTCTGGGAATTTACGGAATACCTATTGAAATATTTCAACAAATGGATGCCCAATTGGAGGTACTTACTCGGTTATGCCAAGAGATTTGGAAGACAGCCACCTGGCCAACTGACTGAAAGAGATCCATATTTGTACCTATTCCAAAGAAAGGTGATCCCGCAGAATATGGAAATTATAGAACGATATCATTAATATCGCACTCAAGTAAAATCTTACTGAAGATAATTCAAAAACGGTTGCAGCAGTATATTGACAGAGAACTTCCAGAGGTGCAAGCCAGATTCAGAAGTGGACGTGGAACAAGGGATATCATAGCTGTTGTCAGATGGATCTTGGCTCAAGGCAAAGAATACCAGAAAAATGTTTACTTGTGTTTTATTGACTTTGCAAAGGCATTTGATTGTGTGGATCATGACAAATTATGGATAACATTGAGAAGAATGGGAATTCCTGAACATTTGATTGTACTCATGAGGAACTTGTACCTTGACCAGGAGGCTGTTGTTCGAACTGAACAAGGAGACACTGTATGGTTTAAAATCAAGAAGGGAGTGTGTCAGGGTTGTATCCTTTCCCCACACTCATTCAATCTATATGCTGAGCAAATAATCTGAGAAGCTGGAGTATATGAAGAAAAACATGGCATCAGGATTGGAGGAAGAATCATTAACAACCTGAGATATGCTGATGATACAACTTTGCTTGCTGAAAGTTAGGATGACTTGAGGCACTTACTGATGAAGGTTGAAGAATACAGTCTGCAGTATGGATTACCTCTCCATATAAAGAAAACAAAAATCCTCACAACTGGACCAATGAGCAGCATCACAATAAATGGAGAGAAGATTGAGGTTGTCAAAGAGTTCACATTGCTTGGTTCTATAATTGATGCCAATGGAAACAGCAGTCAGGACATTAGACCAGGTGTAGCTGTGGGAAAGTCAGCCACGAAGGAACTGTTTCAAGTGCTAAGGAGCAAGGCTGTCTCCTTGAAGACCAAGGTGCACCTGACACAAGCCATGATATTTCCACTTGCCTCGTATGCATGTGAGACCTGGACAATGAATAAGGAAGACCAAAGAAGAGTTGATGCTTTCGAGTTGTGGTGCTGGCGAAGAATGCTGAAAGTATGGACTGCTAAAAGAACTAACAGATCTGTCCTGGAGGAAGTGCACCTGAAATGCTCCTTGGAAGCAAGAATGGCCTGACTTTGTCTCACCTATTTTGGTCATGTTGTCAGAAGGGACCATTCCCTGGAGAAAGTGTTATGCTTTGTAGGGTGGAGGGTCGACGAAAGAGGGGGAGGCCTTCAATGAGATGGATTGACAGGGTGGCTGCAGTGATGGGCTCAAGTATAGCAGGGATCATGGAGCTGGCGTGGGATCGGGCAGTGTTTCAAACGTTCTACTGTGCATTGAGTCACTATGAATTGGAAACGATTCGATGGCACCTAATAACAACAACAGCAAAGTAAATATTATTACATACATCATTATACAATAACAGTGATAACGAACACTAATTTCTGAATAGATACATAGGCAGATATGCAAGTTGAGATGTGGGAAGGCAAATGGACGTACACCCACCAGTATATACTTGCATGATAGAGGATATTACTACTTAGGTAGTAGGTATGCTTGGATTGAATCCATGCCTAAGGATCAACTTTTAGGCAAAGAATACACTGGATTATAAAGTGGATGACAATAAGTCCAATTGGAAATGTACTCCTCAGAATATTTAACCATATGAGACCAAAAGGTCAGTCTCTGACCAAAAACAAAATTGAGAAGTCAGGAAGCAATTGGAAATAAGGACAAATGGAAAGGAGGAACACAAGGAGGAAGTGAGAAGAGTGCTGTTACATTCTGGGAATTGCAACAATTGTCACAAAACCAAAAATAGTCATTTTCTAGTAGTGCTTGGTGTACATTTATCTTATCAGTTTTTATTTGTAAATTTATACATATTTTCAAGGTTAATACCTGATGACTCGGGAATGCTTTTATTATATATTATGTTGTTCTTCTGTATATATAATATTTAAGATGAATGATGTCAATCTATGTTAGCAACTAGGTGGATGTGTTGAACATGAGAAATGAAGAAGAGAAACTACTTAAATGACATACAGTTCTTGGATTGAGACTAAATTGGTATTTTTTATACTAAACGATGTTGTTGTTGTTAGGTGCCATTAAGTCAGTTCTGATTCATAGAAACATTATGTACAATAGAACAAAACACTGTCCAGTCAAGCACCATTCTCAAAACGTTGCATGTTGTAGGTACTGTGTCAGTTCATCTCGTTGAAAATCTTCCACTTTTTTGGTGATATTCTCCTTTACCAAGGATTCGTCCCTCATGATAACATATCCAGATTAGGTGAGATGAAGCCTCCTCATCTTCACTTCTAAGCACCATTCTGACTACACTACTTTCAAGATAAAATTGTTTGTTCTTCTGGTAGTTCATGGCATATTCAATGTTCCTCACCAAAACTAAAGTTCGACTGAATCAATTATTCTTTCACTATCCTTATTCATTTTCCAGCTTTCACAAGTATATGAGGTGACTGAAAGTATCATGGCTTGAGTCAGGTGCACTGAAGTTGTTCTGAAGGAGTTGGCAAAACAAGGTTCCAGGAATCGTAAGGAATACCTAATTAGTTATTTCAAGAAATGAGTGTACTGTGCCAACTGGCAGAAGAGATTCATATGTGTGCCCATTCCAAGGAAAGGTGATCCAACAGAATGTGGAAATTATTGAACAATATCATTATTATCACAGGCAAGTAAAATCGTGCTGAAGATAATTCTAAAACAGTTATAGGAGTACATCTACAGGGGACTGCCAGAAACTCAAGCTGGATTCAGAAGAAGACTTGCAATGAGGAATATTATTGCTGATGTCAGATGGATCTTGGCTGAAAGCAAAGAATATCAGAAAGATTTATATTTTATTGACTATATTAAGGCATTCAACTCTGTGGATTTTAAAAAATTATGGGTAACATTTCAAAGACTGGGATTTTGACGGTAAATAATACTCATGTGCTATTGTGTGATTGGGTATGAACTATTTCTTACCATTAGTGATGTAAGGAAAAAGTTATATTTATTTTTAAAAAAAGGCCATGTTTGGTTATTTTCTTATAATAATTGTTTAAATAACTGTAAAACATTTTGAGAAAATAGAGAAATTTTTTAGAGAAATATGTGATGAATTGAACTTCCAGTATAAGGAAAATAGATCAAGGAAACAAAAACATTTGTATGACTGTGGAAGACCAGATACTTATACAATTCATACAGAAACTAATTTCTATAGACACCATTATTTTTGCCATTACCTATCAATGTACAATTCTGATTAAATAGTGATTTGAACAATGACTAAAAGGCTGTTCTTTTCAACATTTCTTTATAATATCCCATCACTGAAAATTTTGAAAAAAGGACATCAGAAAAAATGTTTGATAGTTTAAATGATATGAAAACTATTTAATAAAATGAAAACATTTTGTGTTCTTTGATTGTAAATTAGATTTAGATATATAAGCCCTTTGTGAAGCACATACATAATTTTAAAAATAATTGGTCTTTTTCTGAATGTTAAATATGATTATATTTATTTTCTAGATTCTTCCAGGTACAATGGCCTCATCAGAGTAAAGTTTTGCTATTCTGAAACTGAACTATCTAAAACTATCTAAAAACTATAATGACTCAAGAAATTTTTCTAACTTGGCATTACTCTCAACCAAGCACATGCCACATGGAAATCTTAAGTATAACAACAGATATCAAGATTGTTATAAAACAAAAACACCTAAATGTAATGGAAAATATGAAACAAATATAAATTATATATGGCTTCATTTTATTACTCATGCAGACATCACTAGAATATGCAGACATGTGCATCAATTATTAAATTCAAATTTTTGGAATATTTTACCAAGTTTAATTTATATTAAAATCATTTGGGTTCCCATATAATTTTGTCATTTGAAAGATATTTGTCAAGAAAGGTGGATATAACACATGTCATTTAAAATTTGTGACTTAATTCATAACTCAGGTGAGATTTGGATATATATTGGTCTCTAATGTCTTGCCCCAAACCCAACAAAATGAAACTCACTGCCATCTAGGCTATTCCAACGCATAGCAATACTTTCAAACAGAGTAGAGCTGCCCCATAGGTTTTCCAGGACTGTAAACCTTCAAGGAAGTAGACTGCCTCATTTTTCTCCTGCAGAGTGGCTGATGAGTTCGAACTGCCAATTTTTGTTGAGCAGAGAATCCTTTAACCACTGTGCCATTAGAGTTCCTGTCTTGCCCAAGGCCCTGCAAATGGTAGCAGAAGGTCTATGTCCAAATCTTCAGTGAAGAGTGAGTTTAAAAATCTCTAAGTGCATCATATGTATGTTTCTATGTTCATAAAGAAAAGAAAATTACCAATAGCCTTTACTTGAAAAGCCAATTGCCTCTCAGTCCTTCAAGCTTCCCATGGACTGAATGGATGTGTGATCACAGCAATGTTTATAATGTAGTAAGGATTATCAAGCTCTTTTAACCTTGCACATCTCTGGTTCTTCAACAAAATTTACTTATCTACTAAGGACAACTGTTATCTTTCCTGACAATCATGAAATTAGTTTAAAATAATAATAAAAGTACAGCTAACATTTTTTTTTCCTAAAATGATTATGGTTTAAAAAAAAAAAAAAACACTGATTTTTCTGTCTTGATCTTTTCTTTAAGTATATTGGAATTATTTTGTAATATGTTCTTTAAGTATTCTCAAATTATTTGTGTTTAAGTATTTTTCCTCTTTGGGAGGAAACTTTCAATAAAGGAAGACAGGTAGAGTTTTCTATGCTATACACTGCCTGCTGGTGATAACCATATGTAGTAGCACAGAACACAATTTCACATAAGTGTTTTACTTTAAACATTAGAGACAAATTCAAACATTTGCATCGCTGGAACCAGTAAAAAGAGGATTTAAATGGGAGGTTTTTTTTTTTTTTTTAAAGCAAAGACTGAGCCTCATTGGCCAGTTTCCAATTCTGGAAACAAGCAAATAATCAATGAGATTTACTTCTTTGTTCAAAGTAACTGGATTCTCTTGGGATATATTTGCATAGTTTTGCTATCAAGAGAATTGCAGGAATAAGCCATTTTCTATGAGAATGTCAATAGGGAAATAACTAACTTCTCATTGTGGAATTGCTTCAGGACTCTTGATGCAAATGGAATTTTCTGATTTGCTACCGAGGGCACCATCCCCATATTAGTAATACTTACTGAATGGATCCAGTAGCTGCAGATGTTCCCATTTGTATTGTTTCTATTTTTAATAGCATTAAGAGACTACGAGCATTTTTCCCCTGTTATTATTTCACTGTCCTGATGATTGAAATCACTTGCACTCCAGCCCACATTCTTGCAAATATTCTATGGAGACAGAAAAAAGCACTTGCTGCTGATGTCTTGTCGCTCAATTATGAATCACAGAAAATGCTCCTCCACTACAGTTTTAAGAACAAATTGGCTTATACATAATAAATAAGAAATAGGTTTTTATGGTGTAGGTAGAATTTACATGCCAAAAAAGAATTGTAGATTTTTTTTTCCCCCAGAGAAATTGCATTTTTGACTAATTAATTTTGAAAATAAGAAAGCCTATGCCAGTGCTAAAACACTGAGTAGGTACATTAATTAGGAAAATAAAGCTTGAGTTAAGAATTATGTTCACTGAAGAATCATATTAAGAGAGAAGTGAAAGAAAAGAAGATTTTTAGAAAGATGAATTCACATCATACTTAATTTAATTACAATAAACTACATCATAGGTACAGCCAGACTCTCAGTATCAGAGTCATAACATCCTAAATTTTATACTCCTCCTTTTGAAACTACCTAAGAGAAAAGTTTTAGAGTGGAATATAGTCATCTTTCAATGAGTTCTTTCCATGGACTTACATAAAGTCTTATTTATTACCTTATTATTGCCTGTTTGGCCTGAAGCAACTTCCTACAGAACAATTTCAACTGACTTTTTTCTTCCTGTCATGCTCAAAGATAATGAAAGTTTCTTTCCAGTCATGTAAATTATCACAGACCTGTAGGCTTTCTGGTTAGAAAGAAATTAGGCCTGGTCTAAATTTTGATAAGTGAAAAGTTACTATTACAACTGTGCCTGGATTCGAATCTTTATTAAAGTTATCATTTCCTTTGCTGACACATCCTTCAATAATATAATGTAAATACAGGTCGCTATGCTGCTAATTACCATATTTTACCATTGTCTTCATCAGAATCATAATTGTATTTCTTTTTTGGGGGGGTTTGTTCATTGCCTGTCCCCTCCAATATGATGCAAACTCAGTGTGTGCATATTCATACCATTCTCTTGGCACTTGACCCAATGTTTGCCAGTAATATATTGAATAAAGGAGTAGTCTCATAAGCTTGTAAAACTTGAGGGACAATGCCTACTGTGGAGAGGCCACAATAGTGTTTTGTTTAATTTTCGACACTTTTATTATACTAAGATTTAAAAGTAATCTTCACTTTGAGAGGAGAAAACCTTAGTTCCCTTTTAACTTTATTCATACATTTTATATGCTTCTTTATTCGAGTATTTAAAATTGGATTGTTAAAAGTTCTGGATATTTTCTGAGAGAGAATTTACCTTAGTATGCATGATAAGGGAGCTCTGGTGGCATAGTTCCTAAAGTATCTGACTGCTAACCAGAAGGCTGGCACTTCAAACCCACGAGCCGCTCCTCAGAATGAAGGTTGGGCAATCTACTTCTATAGTGATACCATCCTGGAAACCCAAGGAGCGGTCACTATGAGTCAGATCTGACTCTCTGACAATGAGTTTTTTTTTTTTTTTTTTTTTTTATGCATGATAAAGAAGAGGCAATGGAAAGCACAATTTGGTCCTACTTAGGAAGACAATACTTCTCCTTCTACTGATGAAAATAGGTAAAATATTAGACATGTATATTTTGTTTTGTTAGGGTTTGAAAGAATAGGAGCTTGGGAAATTTTTCTTTTCTGGAATGAAATTTTTATGCCCCACATAGATGAAGCACAAATGGCATTAATTAATGAGTATATCCCTAAACTGTTGGAAGTATGTTTTGTATGATAAAATTTGTTCTGTTTATTGTGGCTGTGATGATCAAATCCACATCCCACTATAATCTATTAGCTCATCCATTCCATGTCATTTTCTCAATGTTTTCCTTGAATTAAACTAGACCACTAGAGAGCTTCCGATTTGGACCTCACCATTTAGGGCTTTTTGGAAGGAAGATGGGGCAATCTACTTCCGTAGAGATACTGCCTCGGAAACCCAAGGAGGGGTTGCTATGAGTCAGGTCCAACTTGATGGCACATAACGACAACAACAATTTAGGGCTTTAATACATTTATTTTGTCAACTTAAATTTTGGTGTTATGCTACCAACTAACAATGAAGGGTACAAGAAAGTGTTCTTATTAAGTGTCAATGAATCAGTTCTGACTGACAGTGACCCTAAGTACAACAGAATAAAACCCTGCTTAGTCCTGTGCCATCTCCACAATCATTGCCATGTTTGAGCCCATGGCTGCAGCCACTGTGTCAATCCATCTCATTAAGAGTCTTCTTTTTCGCTGATCTTCCTTCTCCAGGGACTGGTTGCTCCTGTTAACATATCCAAATTATGTAAGGCAAAGTCTCACCCTCCTCCCTTCTAAGGATCATTCTGGGTGTACTTCTTCCGAGACAGATTTGTTCCTTTTTCTGACAGTCCGTGATATACTCAATATTCTTAGCCAGAACTGTAGTTCAAAGACATCAATTCTTCTTCCATCTTTCTTATTCATTGTCCAGCCTCCACATACATATGAAGTGATTGACAATAACATGGCTTGGGTCAGGCACACCTTATTCCTCAAAATGACATCTTGGTTTTTTAACACTAACTTGGAAAACAGCAAATGTTATAAATGTGTAACTAGGTCTAATGTGGAGATGCTATTGAGAACATTCTGCCGTGTATTATACAAAGTCTACTTTATGAAGACCCAGAGGAGAAGCTTATGTCAAATATTTCAGAAAATGTCAATTTTTCATAGCTATTTGCTTTTATATTTTGAGGCTTTGAATTTTGCAAGTAATTCATTTTGTCTATTTTCATTTAAGAGGCTCTTTGTGTAATCTATGTGATCTTTCAGTTGTCTGCCTTTTCTTCTTTTGTTTGCATTCAAGACACTTAGAGTCAAAGTTGACACTCCTCTTAAGTAAATGTGTACAGGAAATAAGTTAATTCATTTATATTTGTCATTTTAGCCCCATGAAAAAATGAGTATTTTACATTCACCCCAATTTCCCCAAATATTTGTTTCATTATTCTTACTATCTTTATTTTTCTAATACATCTTCAGTCTATTCATGCCATATTCTTCCTTAACAACTTCCAAAGTCATGTTTCCCTACATGTAAAAAGCTGCATAACATCATAGCATGTAAGATCCTCCATGGACTTGCCTTCTTAATATTACCTCATCTGTTAACACCTCCCATTCTGTTTTACTCTCACCTCCCAACCCTGCACACTATGTTCCAAATCATTCCCTACAGAGTTCCTTCAGGAAACCATGTTATTCCATACTTCTCTGCCTTCATTCAGACTCCGTGCTATCTTAAATGACATAACCTTCCTCTCCTGGTGTTGTTAACTTTTGTAGAGCTTATCTCTTTCTCCTTGGTTCTAACATTATAGCTTATATAAATTCTCGTGTTATAATAAGACACTTTGTAGCTACTTTTTTTTTTTTTTTTTTTTTACCAAGTCTCTCTCTGTCATTAGACTATTAACTCTTTAAACACGGAGTTAAGTGTTCAGTTTTTATAAATATGCCTAAATTTACAGATTTACATAAATGTAAATAAAATGTTTCTAAGTTTGTGCTTTTTTTAAAAATTTTGTATTTGATTTGGATGCAAATTTACAAAGGAGATCTATTTTACATTTAACAGTTCATACACATATTTTTTCATAGCACAGATTACAAAATGAACTATAAACAGCTCTCCTCCAATCTCCTCCTTTTGACTACCCCTTCTCTGTGTCCTTCTTACCTATGTATTCCTGCCTGTGTAGATTTCACCCTAAGCAAGTGCTGCCCTGTGATCTCTCATAATTTATTGTTCTAATGAGTCCATCTCCCTAGGATAGGTGTTATGCTCATAGGGCTTTTTATTGCATGACTGAAAGCTAATCCATAGAAGTGAGTCAAATTCTGAGCCCGAAAGATAACCCAGGGCCATAGTGTTGGTGTTTTCACCAGTCTCCACCTGACCAGTAATTCTGGTTATTTTTGTGTTTTTGAATTTTGGTCCATGTTTTTCCTCCAGTTTTATTCAGGATCTCTAATTTTGACCCTTTTCTGAGTAGTTGGCATCGGTAGCCAGTGCCATCTAGTTCTTCTGCTCTCAGGGTCATGAAGGCTGAGATTCCCATGGTCCATAAGTCCCTTGGACTAATTGTTCCTATGTCTTTGATTTTCTTCACGCTTCTTTGCTCCTGACCAGGAAAGACCAATAGTTGCATCTTAGATCACTGCTGAAAAGCTTTTAAGACCACGGTAAGTACTTACCAAAATGGGATGCAGAATAATATTTTTATGTACTATGCTGTGCCAATTGAGTTTGAGGCTCCTTGAGACTATAGTCCTGAGCCCAGAGTCCTGGTGGCTCACTCCCTCAAGGTGTGAAGTTCTGGCTAAGAAGCTACTCCAAATTGTACCCTGTTACTTCTGTAATCTGTATGGATATTTTCATAGCATAAATATGCAAGTAAGAATATCATCATAAGAATGTCATCAGCCACATCTATTTGTGTTGTTACTGTCAGGTGCCATCCAGTGAGCTCTGACTCATAACGACCCTACGTACAACAGACTGAAACACTGCCAGTTCTGCACCTTCCACAAAAATCCTTGCTATATCTGATCCCATCTTGCAGTCCTGAGTCAATCCATCACATTGAAGGTCTTCCTTTTTTTCGCTGACCCTCCACTTTACCAAGCATGATTTCCTTCTCCAAGGAATGCTCCCTTTTGACCACATGACCAAAGTAGGAGAGATGATGTCTGCCCATTCTCACTTCCAAGTGGCATTCCAGCTGCACTTTGTGTTGGATGTATTTGTTCATTCTTCTGGCAGTCCATGGTACTTCAGTATTCTTCACCACCACAATTGAAAAGCATCAGTACTTCTCTGTTCTTCCTTATTCGTATTTTGATTGCCTCCCAACTGGAGGGGCTCAACTTCTGGTCCTATATCAGGCAATGTTTCTGGGCTATTCATAAAGTTTTCCAGAAATATATCAGACAGTGTTTCATTGCCATTCATAAGGTTTTCACTGGCCAGTCCTTTGAAAAGTGGATAGCTCCTTCCTTCTTCCCAGTCTGTCTTAGTCCAGAAGCTCTGCTGAAACCTGCCCACCAAAGATGACCTTGTTGGTGTTTGAAATACCAGGAGTATAACCTTCAGCCTTGCAGCACCACAAACGCCACCACAGCATGACAGACAGATGAGTGATGGACATATGATCTCGCCTGACAATATGTGGCCTAATGTTGTCTGTTATTGATAATGCAGTATTGTGTATGTAATATATTTACCTCTGTTGTCTAAACCTTTTGTGCATTTCCCTTTGTCCTTCTTTTCCCTATGTTTATTGTGCTGGGCACAAACTTTCGTTATATTGTCTTTTCCTTCATCCAAATTAACACACGACTCTTAACTAATCAGGAATTTTCCCTCTTATTCTCTCCTATGCCTGGTAACCAACAAAGTAAATTTCCTTCTCTGTGGAAACCTTTCTTTTACTTTTTATACTAATGGACTCACCCAATATTTGCTCTTCTCTGGTTGACTTATTTCACTCAGCATAATGTCCTCCAAGTTCATCCATGTTATGCGGTGTTTTGCAGATTCTACATTATTCTTTAGCATTGCATTATATTCCATTTTGTGTAAGTACAATAGGTTGGCTATCCATTCATCTGTTGATGACACAAAGACTTAGGCTGTTTCCCTCTCATAGCTATTATGAATAGTGCTGCAGTAAAAATGGGTATGCATATATATATTAATATCTTGAATCTCAACTCTTTGAGATATATTCCTAGTAATGGAATTGCTGGATCAAATGATATTTCTATTTCCAACTTTTTAAGGAATCACTGTAAGGTTTTCCACAGTGGTTGTACTATTTTACAGTCCCACCAGCTTTGAATGAGCATTCTACTCTCTCCATGTCCTTGCCAGCATTTATTATTTTCTGCCTTGTTGAACTTTGCAATTATTTGCTGAGGTGAGATGATACCTCTTTGTTGTTTTGATTTGCACCTCTCTAATGGCTAGTGATCATGAGCATTTCTTCACATGTTTGTTGGCTGTCTGAATATCTTCTTTGGTGAAGTGTCTATTCATGTACTTTTCCATTACTGAATTGGATTTTTATCTTTTTGTTGAGGTGCTGACGTTTTCTACGAACTTTAGAGACAAATTCCTTGTCAGATATGCAGTTGTTGTTTTTGCTAGGTACTGACGAGTCAGCTCCAACTCATAATGACTCTGTGAACAACAAAACAAAACACTACATTTTTGTGCACCATGCTCACAATCCTTGCTATATTTAAGCTCATCTTTGCAGCCCCAGTGTCAATCCAACTCACTGAGGGTTTTCCCCCTTTTCACTTACCTGCTGCTTTACCAAGAATGTTATCCTACTCCAGGGAACTATCTCTTCTGACCATAGGACCAAAGTAGGTGAGCAAAGTCTGATTATTATTGCTTCTGAGGAGCATTCTGATTTTGCTTCTTCTAGGACAGATTTGTTCTTTCTTCTGGCAGTCCATGGTATTTTCAGTGTTCTTCACCAACACCACAATTCAAAGACATCAATTCTTCCTTGTTCTTCCTTATTCATTGTCCAGTTTTCACATTAATATGAGGTGATAAAAATACAATGGGTTAGGATAGGTGCCCCTTAGTTTTCAAAGTGATATCTTTGCTTCTTAGCACTTCAAAGAGGTCTTTTGCAGCAGATTTACCAAGAGTAGGACAACAGCAGAATTTTTGACTATTTTTTTCATGGGTGCTGGTTGTGGAACCAAGTAAATGTCATCCCTGACAACTTCAAATCTCCTTTTATCATGATGTTCCTTGGTCCAGTTGTAAGCTTTTTTTTTTTTTTTTAATGAGATATAATCTGTCTGAAGATTGTATGTAACCTGTGATCTTCATGAGTAAGTGCTTCAAGTCATCTTCATTTTCAGCAAGCAAGGTTGTGTCATCTGTATATCAAAGATTGTTATAGAGTATCCCTCCCTTCATATTGTCCAGCATTCTTCTTCATATGGTACAGATTCTTGCATTATTTGCTCAGCACACACATTCAATAAGTACAGTAAAAGGAAACATGACCTTCCTGATTTTAAACCATGAACTATCCCCTTGTTTTTTGTTTGAATGACAGCCTACTAGTCTATGTACTATTTCCTCATGAGCACAATTAAGTGAACTGGAATTCCTATTCCTTACAACATTATCCATAATTTGTTATGATCCACACAGTTAAATGTCTTTGCATAGTCAATAAAACACAGATAAACATCTTTCTGGTGTTCTTTGCTTTCAGCCAAGATCCATCTGACATCAGCAATGGTATCTATTGTTCCATGTCCTCTTCTAAATCCAGCTTGAATTCTTGGCAGTTCCCTGTCAGTACATTGCTGCAACAATTTTTTGAAATATCTTCAGCAAAATTTTACTTGCAAGTGGTATTAATCATATTGTTCAATGATTTCCAAATTCTCTTGGACCAACCACCTTTCTTTGGAATGGGCATAAATATTGATCTCCTGCAGTCTGTTGGCCAGGTAGCTATTTTACAATTTTCTTAGCATAAATGAGTAAGAGTGTCCCATGCTACATCCATTTGTGAAACACCTCAATAGGTATTCCTTCAATTCCTGGAGACTTTTTTTTTTTTTCCCCTAATTCCTTCCTTGCAGCTTGGACCTCTTTCAATATCATTGATTCTTGATCGTATGCTACCCCCTGAAAACAATGAACATCAATTCTTTTTGATACTATGACAGTATGTATTCTTCCCATCTTCTTTTGATGCTTCTTGCATCATTCAGTATTGTGTTCATATAATTCTTCAGTATTGCAACTCAAGGCTTGAATTTTTTCTTCAATTCTTTCAGCTTGAGAAATACTGACCACATTCTTCCCTTTTGGTTTTCTAACTCCTGGTCTTTGCTTCATTCATTGTAATATTTTATTTTGTCTTCTCAAGCTGTCCTTTAAAATCTTCAGGTCCTTTATTTCATCATTTCTTCCATTCAATTTCGCTACTCTCCTTTCAGAAGCAAGTTTCAGAGTCTCTTCTGACATCTATTTTTGGTCTTTTCTTACTTTCTGGACTTCTTAATGAACTTTTGCTTTCTTCGTGTATGATACTCTTGATATCATACCCACAACTGGTTGGATCTTTGGTCATTGGTTTTCAATATATCAAATATATTCTTCAGATGGTCTCTAAATTCAGGTGAAATATAATCAAGATCATATTTTGACTCTTGTGGAGTTCTTTCAATTGTCTTTAACTTCCACTTGAACTTGCATGTGAGCAATTGATGTTCTATTCCACAGTCAGCTCCTGGCCATATTCTGACTGATGTTATTGACCTTTTCCATTGCCTCTTTCCCCAGATGTAGTCAATTTGATTCCTGCATATTACATCTGGCAAGGCCTATGTGTATAGCTGCTGTTTATATTGTTCAAAAAGGCATTTGCAATTACTAAGTCATTGGTCTTGCAAACTTCTATCATGTGATATCCAGTGTCATTTCAATCATCAAGGCCATATTTTCCCACTACTGGTGGTTCTTTATTTCCATCTTTCACATTCCAATCACTACCAATAATCAATACATCATGATTGTATATTTGGTCACTGTCAGACTGCAGAATTTTGTAAAAAAAAAAAAAAAAAAAGTCTTTGTTTTCTTTATCTTTGGCTTTAGTGGTTTGTGTGTAAATTTGAATAATAGTTGTATCAACTGGTCTTTGTAGGCTCATTTATATTATCCTGTCACCGACAGCATTGCACTTCAGGATAGATTTTGAATTTCTTTTTTTTTTGAATGATGACTGCAACATCATTCCTTCTTAATTAGTCATTCCCTGCATAGCAGACAACAGGATTGTCTATTTCAAAATGGCAATATCAGCCCATCTCAGCTCACTAATGCCTCGGATATTGATCTTTATGCATTCCATTTCATTTCTAACAACTCCCAATTTTCCAAGATTCATCATTTATACATTCCATGTTCCAATTATCAATGAATTTTGAAGCTCTTTTTTCTCCTTTTGAATTGTGTCCCATCAACAAATCAAGTTCCCAGAAGTTTTATTCTACACACGTCAGTAAAGTCGACTCTACTCTGAGGATGCAGCTCTTTCTTAATTGTATTTTGAGAGCCTTCAAACCTGAGGGGATCTTCTTCCAGCACTATATCAGATAATGTTGGATGACTATTCATAAAATTTTCCATTAATATATTAGACAGTGTTTTGTTGCTATTCATAAGGTTTTCAGAGGCCAATTTCTTCAGAACGGATGGTTCTGTCCTTCTTTCCAGTCCCTTAGTCAGGAAACTTTACTGAAGCCTTTATACCATGGGTAACCCTGATGGTATTTGAAATACGGATACCATAGCCTCCACCTTCATAGCAAAATGCAAGCCACAACAGTACAATAAATCAAGAGACAAGCATTGGATGTACACTGTAGCCAATTTTTTCCCCCCAATATATAGTTTCTCTTTTTACTCTTTTGGAGAAGTCTTTCCAAGCACATAAGAATTTATTTTTTACAAGGTCACAGTCATCTAGTTTATCTTCTGCTGCTTGTGCATTTTGGGTTATACTTGATAGTCTAGGGCTCCTAGGTCTGCCATTATTTTATTTTTGATGAATTTTATTATTTTGGGCTTTATATTTAGGTCTTTGATCCATCTGGAGTTCATCTTTTTTTTTTTTTTTTTGTATGGTGTGAGGTATGGATCTTGTTTCAATTTTTTCTTCAAGTGGATATCCAATTTTACCAATACCATTTGTTAAAGAGTTTTCAGCCCTTTGTCAAAAATAAACTATCCATAGATAGATGGATCTCTTTGCAGAGTCTCAATTCTGTTTCTCTGATCTTTTTGTCTATTGTTGTACCAATGTGGTGGTATCATTTGACTTGATCATAATTTGTTGTCTTCTGTTGTTGCTTTCCTGTGGGAAGGATTCCCATTAGCATTTCTTTTAGGGTTGAGCTGGCTTTTACAAATTCTCTTAATTTCTGTTTATCTGAGAAAGGCTATTTTCATCCTCATATTTGAGGGACAGTTTGGCTAGACATACAATTCTTGGTTGGCAATTATTTTTCTTCAAGGTTTTATATATGTCATCCCACTGCCTTCTTGATTGTATGGTTTCTGATGAGAAATCAGAGCTTAGTCTTATTGGTTTACCTTTGTAGGTAATATTTTTGTTTTTCTGAGCTGCTCTTATGATTGTTTCTTTGCCTTTGGTTTTGGAAAGTGTGATCATATGTCTTGGTGAATATATATTGAGGTGTGTCCTATACGGGGTTTATTGAGCTCATCAATGGATATATTTTCACATTTTATGATATTGGGGGAAGTTTTTTGCTAGTAAATCTTTGGTAATTATCTCTCTTTCTTTTTTTTTTTTCCTTCTGGAATTCCTATCTGACATATGTTATTCCTTTTCACATTATTCTATATAGCTCTTAGGTTTTCTTCTTTCTTTGTTCTGATTTATCCTCATACAGGCAGTTGTCAAACAAACTCTTCTAGCTGGGAAATGTGTTCTTCAGCCAATTTGAGTCTACTCTTTTGTCCTTCCAAATGTGGCATTAGGATTGGAGGAAGAATCATTAACACAATATATCCTGAAAGAGAGAATGATTTAAAGTACTTACTGATGAAATTGAAGAATACAGTCTGCAGTATGGATTATATCTCAAGATAAAGAAAACAAAAATCCTCACAACTGGTCATCTAAGCAGCATTACAATAAATGGAAAAAAGATTGAAACTGTCAAAGACTTCACATTACTTGCTTCTACAATTGACGCCAATGGAAAGCAACAGTCAGGACATCAGATGACTTACAGCACTGGGCAAATCAGCTGCAAAGGACCTCTTTCAAGTGCTGAAGAGCAAATATATCTTCTTTGAGGACTAAGGTGTGCCTAACACAAGCTATGGTATATTCAATTTCCTCATATGCATGTGAGAGCTGGACAATGAATAAGGAAGATCGAAGAAGAATTGACGTTTTTGAGCTGTGGTGTTGGTGAAGAATGTTGAAAGTACCAAGGACTGCTAAAAGAACTAACAGGTCTATCCTGGAGGATGTGCAGCCAGAATGCTTCTTGGAGGCGAGGACAGTCAGACTTTATTTCACATACTTTGGTCATGTTGTCAGAAGGGACCATTCCCTAGAGAAGGATGCCATGTTTGGTAAGGTGGAGATCAATGAAAGAGAAGACCCTCAAAGAGATGGATTGACACATTGGCAGTGGTGATGGGCTCAAGTACAACAAGAATCATGCAGCAGGCTCAGGACCGGGCAGTGTTTTGTTCCACTGTGCATAGGGTCGCTATGAGTCAGAGACGACTAGATGGCACCTCGCAACAACAACATTTTGTCCTTCCAATGTATTATTACTGTAATTTCACTCTCCATTTTCTTGATTTCTAATTGCTATTTTTGTGTAATTTCCAATTGCCTACTTACTTTGTAATTTTGCTGTTGTATGATTTTCCTGTTGAATCACCTTTCTTTGGAATGGGTACAAATATGTATCTTTTCCCATCAGTTGCCCCTGTAGCTGTCTTCCAATTTTCTTACCATAAACAAGTACTGCTAGTGTGGCATCCATCTGTTTAAATACCTCTGTTGGTATTCTATCAATTACTGGAGCCCTGTTTTTCACCAATTCCTTGACACACAAGTAAAATCTTGTTGAAGATAATTAAAAAATGGTTGCAGCAGTATATTAACAAGGAACTCCCAGAAATAAAATCTGGATTCAAAAGAGGACATAGGCAAAGGACATCATTGCTGACATCAGATGGATCTTGGCTGAAACCAAAGAATACCAGAAAGATGATTACTTGTGCATTATTGTCTATGCAAAAGCATTCCCCTGTGTGGATCATAACACTTTATAGATAACATTTAGAATAATAGGACTTCCAGAACACTTAGTTGTGCTCATAAGCAACCTGTACATACACCAAGAGGCTGTACTCCAATAGAACAAGGGCATACTACAGGGTTTAAAATCAAGAGGAGACTGTGTCACAGTTATATCTTTCATCACACTCATTCAATCTGTATGCTGAACAAACAATCCAAGAAGCTGGACTATATGAAGAAGAATACAGCATCAGAATTGGAGGAAGAATCTTTAACAACCTGTGGTATGCAGATATACAACCTTGTGTGCTGAAGGTGAAGATGACTTGAAGCCCTTACTGATGAAGATTAAAGACTACAGTCTGAAGTATGGATTATACTTCAACATAAAGAAAATGAAAATCCTCACTATTGGATGAGCAGCATCATGATAAATGGAGAAAAGATTGTATTTGTCAGAGATTTCATATTACTTAGATCCACAATTAACACCAATGGAGGCAACAGTCAAGAAATCAGATGTCATATTACACTGGGCAAATCTGCTGCAAAAAGACTCTTTCAAGTGCTGAAGATCAAAGATGTCTCTTTGAAGACTAAGGTGCACCTAACCCAAGCCATGATATTTTAAATAGCCTTATATGCATGTGAAAGTTGAACAATGAGTAAGAAAGACCAAAGAAGAGTTGATGATTTTTAGTTGATGTTCTTGGCGAAGAATATTTAAAATACCGTAAGTTACCAGAAGAACTAACAAATCTGTCCTGGAAAAAGTACAGTCAGAATGCTCCTTGGAATTGAAAATGAGCAGACTTTGTCTCAATTAGTTTGGTTATGTAGTTAGAAGGGATATTATGCTCAGTAATTTGGAGTGTCAATGTAAAAGGGGAAGACCCTAAACAAGATGGATTGACACAGTAGCTACAATGATTGGCTTAGGTATGGCAAGGATTGTGAGGCTTGCACACGATCAGGCAGTAGTGTTTCATTCTGTTGTACATAAACTCAACAGCACCTAACAACAACATGATTTTCCTGAATTCTTCAAGGTCATTGTCTGTCTTCTCCTTGCATATATATCTATATCTATATAGATATAGATATAGATATATAAGAGAGAGAGAGAGAGAATTACCAAAGATTTACTAGCAAAAAACTTCCCCAGTATCATGAAATATGAAAATATATCCACTGATGAGCTCAACAAACCCCATATAGGATACACCTCAATATATATTCAACAAGACATATTATATATATATATATATATATACAGACAGACACACACATAATCATTTGATTTTCTTATTAGATAGTTCTGTTACTTGTTCTACCTCAGGGAGTTTTCCTAGTACTTTAGTTTGGACACTTGGTTCTGCTATCATATCTTGTTTCTTGTTTGTTTGTTTGTTTTTTTGGGAGGGGTGAAGTTGTCTATTGTCTCTGAGATATTTTGAAGATGCCATCTTTATTTGTTGGTTGTGAGATGATTTGCTTCACCCTGGTTTTATATTTTATTTTGTTTCAATATATCCAGATGTGTGGGCCAGGTATGCTTCTTGGGTTGCTAGCTTGGCCACATTGGGTAACTCCCCAGGTTTCACCTGGTTGGTGGAAAAACTGGTGGGAGTATAGGTGCAAGTGACTGTTTTTCATGAGAAGGAGCTGCAGTTGGGATTAGCAGGTGTTTTTTGTACATTGTCTGTCATTGATTGGTCCCATGGTGTAAGAGTTGTTGGTGTTAGTCATCTGT
The DNA here is from genome assembly GCF_000298275.1 of Orycteropus afer afer. NCBI lineage: Eukaryota > Metazoa > Chordata > Mammalia > Tubulidentata > Orycteropodidae > Orycteropus > Orycteropus afer. The sequence goes on from NW_006921863.1 coordinate 203,446, forward strand.
TGGGTGAGTTGGTCAATGTAGTAGATATGAGTGACTAGTAGAAAGTTAATGTCTTTCTTCCATTGGGTAAGGGAAGGAAAAGAGGGAAAAAAAATGAAAGATAAGAAGAGATGGAGGGATGAAACAGGCAGAATATAAATGCAAGATAGAAAATAAGGAAAAAGAAAAAAATTAAATGTAAAGATTAGGGTCATTGATGAGATGAAAGATTGGTAAAAATGAAGGAAGAAGAGGATGCAGAGAGCTAATGAACAGATAAAAAGGAGGAAAAATTGGGGGAAAGGAAAGTACAAAATTAAAGGGAAAAGAAGGTAATGGACAAGGAGAGATTTTTGAGTTATGGCCATCCAGTAGTGGTCCTAGAAGCAGGCAGTTATGGCAGATTCTGCTCAACCACCAGAGCTCACATCCTTGTAGGTGAATTTAGACAGGTGCAATAAAGCACTTCCAAGAGAGAAGGCTTTACGTGTATGTCTTTTGTGCTTAATGTGAGAAAGATCAGCCAGTAATGAAGGCATGGAAAGGGATAGCTGCAGACTCTGGGTTTGTCTGTTTGAAGTGGTTGGCTGGGATGGCATTTAGCTGTCAATCAAAGCCCTGCAGCTCAAATCCACCAGCCATCTGACACTGAAGTTCTTACATTTCTATCACGTTTTGTTTAGGTCCTTACAACAATCACTGGAACACTCCTTAGATGTTTTCACTTCATGTGCAACATGTGTATATTTATCATCTAGAAATATATGAATCTGTATATAAAAATAATATAAAAAGCCTAGAGAAGTAGTTTAATTATTCATGTGCACAATTACACACACACACACACACACTCCTACACACCACCACCAGGTATACAGGAAATAAAAATGTATATGAAAACAGGAGCTCTGGTAGCATAGTGGCTAAGACACTTGCCTGCTAACCAGACGACTGGCGGTTCAAACCCACCAGCCACTCCTCGGAAGGAAGGTTGG
>NW_006921863.1:205204-213677 GCF_000298275.1 Orycteropus afer afer
ATATAAACCAGGGAGAAGCACACACCATGTTTTTCTTTGTCTTTGATTTCTTACTTATATAGTAAAATGTATCCTAAGAACTCAGTTATTTATACACTTATGTAAGCAAAAAGGAGTGACATTATAAAAAGGAATATATCTCAACATCTGAATAAAGGTTGCAAACAAGCTCCCATTTCCTAGAACTCTTTCTTCCTTGTATCCTCAGAATGAAAATTTTTGGAGCAAATTCTGTTTCTTGAGTAATCAGACTTTCCCTCAAGATATATTTAAAGCCTCCTTTACCTTAATTACCAAGTCATTAGAGAGGACTTACAACTCCCAAGCCTTTAGGTAATAAGCCACAGACCACTTAAAGGTACTACTGAGAGTAGAAGTTTAGCATTAGAATATTTGGTCACAGATGGTAAATGGAATTTCCCCTGTCTGTTGTATCCCATATACAGAGCTTAAAACTCTATCACACATTTCTCTCCACATCTTTGAAACTATCATTATTTTTTTTGGCTCTATGAAGTTTTTTTTGTTGTTGTTATACAGCCGTTTTAAATTTGAGCCTCTGAAGAGATTGATAACTTTCTCATTTTCTGAGGAAGAAAAGTGATAAATTGCCTTTGTAAATGAAGATGTATGCTGTTATTGTCTACAGTTCAGAATAGTCATGTTAGATTAAACAGTATTCTCTTTGGGCCCCCTTATTAATTACGATGATCTTGCTGCCATGCTGATTCTTTTTTTCTGATGTCTCCACTTTGGGGAAGTACGGCTTCTTTCAAAAAAGCCCATCACAATGCAAGCAGCTCATTAACTTCAGCCTTCCTCCCAGTTTCCTATGACAGACTGAAGAACCTGCCCTAACTAACTTTAGAGAAAGATAATAAAGTTTTATTTCCCTTTCACAGCAATTCAAGGACAGTTTATCATGTTTTTCTTTCCTTTTCCAGACAGAATTTTGAACATAAGCAGAAAGATTCAGAGGTTTTTTAATGTTCTGAATGTCACTAAACTGGAAGTTACTGTTAACGACCAACAATTTCTTACATCTGACAGTTTTCATATTTTATTTAAAAAATACTGTGAGCGTGTTTTTGTGTGTGTTCTTCAGAGAACAATATGAAATGAAATCCTTGTGGCTGTCTTCCCAAATTCAAGTTGTTTTGCCATTTTTCTTTTCTTTTCTTTCTTTGTGTGTGAGTCTCTGTGTGTGTATGTGCTTGTTTGTTGGCAAGCAGTAGAATACTTAATGTGGAACCCTTCAATTATCCCTATAGAGTCTTGAATTTTAAAATTCCACCACTATAAATTCTTTCTTTTGAATTCCCTTCCCAAGCATTTTTTCAAATTGTAAGTATATTTGGAAGAGGGTGCATATCTGAGTGATTTAGTGAATACACTTAATTCAGTATGAGTAGGATCTGTTGACATAGTGCCTAAGGCATTTGACTGCTAACCAGAAGGCTGGCACTTCAAATCCACTAACCTCTCCTTGGAAGGAAGTTTGGGCAATCTACTTCTGTAGAGATACAACCTCAGAAACCAAGGAGGCATTGCTATGAGTCCAATCGACTTCATAGTAGTGAGTTTGGTTTTGTTTTCTAGTGTCTGTTATGCAGACGACTCCCAAAATCTCATCAGCTAAAATCATAAGAATGTATTCCCTTCTCATGCTATTTGTCCAGTGTCGGTATTTGTCCATTAGAGTCACTTAGGGACAGAGGCTGGTGAAGACTCCTGATCTTCTCACATCCCCATGGCCTCTGGTGCAGGAGCAGGGAAGGGGTTATATTGAATATTGGCTTTCAAATTTTCCTCATGGAAGCACAAGTCACTGTTTGCATTCAGCCAGACAAAACAAATCACATGGCCATTGTTAACTGAGAAAGGAATGGAAAAGAGCAATTATACCCAGAAAGAGATGGAATGGAATATTTTTTAACATCTTCAAAGATCAGATCACCACACTATTGTATATTTGTTCATTATTCAACTTTATGGCTGATGGTGAGGTTGACAACTGGATATTTGTAAGTGAGAGTTAACAGAAAATGGTTGTTTTGGAGCATACCAGGCAAACCTGTTGTTGTTGTTGGGTGCCACTGCATCAGCTCTGACTCATAGTGGCATGTACAATAGAATGAAATACTGCCCAGTCCTGTGCCAGACTCACAATCCTTGCTATACCTGAGCCCATCATTGCAGCCACTGTGCCAATCCATCTCATTGAGGGCCTTCCCCTTTTTTGCTGGCCCTCCACTTTACCAAGCATATCCTTCCCCAGGGAATGGTCCCTTCTGACAGGACCAAAGTAGTTGAGACAAAATCTAGCCATTCTTGCTTCCAGGGAGCATTCCAACTGCACTTCTGTGAAGACAGATCTTTTGGTTCTTTTGGCAGTCCATGGTACTTTCAGGATTCTTCACCAACACCAAGACTCAAAAATATCAACTCTTCTTCGGTTTTCCTTATTCATTATCTAGCTCTCACATGCATGTGAAACAGAGGAAAATACCATGGCTTGGATTAGGCTCACTTTCATCTTCAAAGAGACATCTTTGCTCTTCAGCACTTTAAAGAGACTTTTGCAGAAGATTTGACCAGTGCAATACATTGTCTGATGTCTTGACTACTGCTTCCAATGGTATTGACTGTGGATCAAAGTAATATGAAATCTTTGACAATGTCAAACTTTTCCCCATTTTTCATGGTGCTGCTTATTGGTCCAGTTGTGAGGGTTTTTGTTTTCTTTATATTGAAGTGTAATCCATACTGCAGACTATATAGTCTTTAATCTTCATCAGTAAGTGCTTCATTTACATCTTCACTTCCAGCAAGCAAACGTAGGAGGCACAAATTAGTAGATGAGACATAAGCCTAGGCACCTATTCAGTGATAGAAGGCATTATGTCGTGGCAACTGCCAAACTCAATAACCTTCCAAGTTCTTTATGTTGTTGTTGTTGTTGTTATGTGTCATTGAGTTGGAACCGACTCTTAGCCACCCCTCCTTGGGTTTCCAAGGCAGTATCACTACAGAAGTAGATTGCCCCATCTTCCTTCCGAGGAGTGGCTGATGGGTTTGAACTGCCAGCCTTCTGGTTAGCAGTCAAGTGCCTTAGACACTACGCTACCAGAGCTTCAAGTTCTTTATAGAAATGTGTAATTCCCAATGTAGGCAAATAAAAACACACTGCATTATATTTAAAAAGATACATAATTAATTACTTAATACAAAATAAATGTTATTATGAGGCTTTTTTAAAACCACGGCTTTCTTGAAAGAAAACATAATAAATTGTTGGTGATGAAATGGTTCAGAACTACTGACCAATTTATGATTGGCAATCCCTTATGATCAAGGTCTGTGTCTTATATCTTTCTGGGTCTCCAGTTACTAAATTACAGTTGGCAATAGTCATTAAAAAGCATTAAGAAAATAGCATGAGAACTAAATGGCCTAAGTTTGAATGATTGCCTTGATATTTATATGATGAGTAACTATAAGAAATTAGTTATTGATTTTGTCTATTTAGCTTCCATTTCTTCTTCTTCTTCTGGTAAAAATATCAGAATCCTTACACTCCTTGGAGGACGCTAATATACTTACTCAGGGCATGTGGTTCCATTAGAGTTCCATCTCCTGGCTTCTGGGATGACACATATCTTAACATACTCATTGTCATTGTCACGGTGACTAGTTCAGAGAGGGATACATGTTTAAAGTTTCCTGTTAAGATACAAAATTTTCCATCAGGAGACTTTTTCTTATTGGGAAAGAAAAGCTCCATTTTAATTCAATAGTTACTCACAGGACATAAAATACATCTAGAGTGTTGATTGCTGTATTGCCCACAAAAGGGAAAATCTTGTTTGGAATAGAGCCAGTGCAGAAAAGCTCCAAACTGAGGAATGAAAAGATAGAGTAAGTGACTGATGACATTGTAAAAATGTTATATGATTTAACTTTTAACTTTAGACTTCTTAATTATAGATCACAATTCATATTATTTTGACTTATTCAAGTTTAAGTTGGGTTTTTTGAAACACCAAGCCTCTTGACAAATGAACCTTCCTCAGCCTATTTCATACATGTATAAAATGATGTCTTGTCATAATAATATGTGGATTTCCTGAAGATAACTACAAATCCTTGAAAATGCTATGTGCTGTAGATTTGTGAGAGAAGATTATAAACTCAGTTTTAGAAATGTTGAGTTTGAGACGTCTGTGGTACACTTGAGGAGAAATAAACATTTGAGGGTCAAATATCATTCTCTGTGGCCCAGAAAATATATACTGAAGGGAGATATAGATTTGGGAGTCAACAACATAGAAATAATAAAGCCACAGTGATATACAAAATTTTCCTGTCAGGTGTGGCTATACCTTAAGGGGAAAAGAAAATTTTGTATATTTTAAATCTTCTAGAGCATAAACTGCAAAAGCACTGGGAGAATAGAGGTGTTTTGCCGTAATTTTGACAAGATAATGGAGAGGCCAGTTTATGTGGGATGCAGAGTGAGTTGCTAAGGAACTTTGATCATTTATTACCTAGGCAAATAGGTGGGAGTTGATAAAGGGTTCCAAGTAAGATACAGAAGAGCATTTCAATTTTTATTAAGATCAATCTTGTGGAAGAAGAGAAGATAGATTATAAGTGGAAGTGAATGATGTCAAAGAGACTAATTCATTATACCAACTCTTTAAGCAAAAGATAACGAGGACATAAATTAAGGCAATGACAGTGAGAATTAAGATGGAAGATAGAGTTGGAGTTAGATTTAGGAGAGAGAATCTATAGGATGCATAATTAGAGTATTGGAGGCTAAAGGAAAGAAAGAATTTCAGCCTAAGTGTTTTTAACTAGAATAATTGAGAGAATAGTGACAATTAAATCAAGAAAAGAAATACAAATGAAGAAAAAGTGTGGAGTCCAATCTCAGTTTTGAAAGGATGCTATTAAGATTCGAAGGTAACATAATAATTTGGGGTATATAATATGCCAATACATAGTTCTAAAACTTGTGGTCTGTACAAAAATGCCTATGTGGTAGTTTAAAATGAAGAAAGGATGAATTCTAAAGATTGAACCCTAGAAAAATCCAGGATTCTTAAATGACTGCAAAGGAAAGAACATATAAGTAGAATAATAAACAAGAGAGAATTTGAATATCCAAAAAGACAAGAATATCAAGTATAAAATAATAGCTGACACTTAAAAATGCTCAAAAGTCAGAGCAGAAATAAACTGAGAATTATTTTTTGAATTTGAAAGTTGTGAAGTTACTAGCAACAATTTCCAGCATACTTTCAATTAAGTGATGAAATATGGAATTTTAAACCTTAATTACTTATTTTCTAATGAATTCAAATTAGATTTATTTTTTAAAATATCCATTTTACAAATAATGTTACTAATAGAGAATTAAGAAGTTGGCTTTCAATTCAGGTTTTCTGTCACTTATAAAGTTTTTCCATATAAACTTCAGAAAGAAGGGCAAAGAAAGAAAATGTACAGATTGGAAACTCTATCTACTCCCAAATTTATATGGAAATGTTTTTCTAATCATGCTAATAGAGTCAGAGACTTCACACCTCAGCATGCAGGCTTATAAATATAAAATCAAATAAGCCTGAGAAGTGGGCATAATAATTTTTTTTGTTTTGTTTTAACTAAAGAATACCTTAACTTCCCTTTGTTCCAGGGTACAGATCTTTTCTTTGTCTTTCTATCACCTTTGACAGCTAATTAAACTAGAAAGCTATGCTGGCACTCTTTCTGTTTAAGGCACTGATTATAAAACTTCCCCAGAATGTGTAATTTTGAAAGTTATGAGCAGAAAATAACTTATTCTAAATTAATAATAACTTTATCTTCATAGCAAGTACTCCATAGATTATAACTGAGGATAAAGAAATTTGATAAAATTGTTAGTGAGAGAGAAAATCTATACCTTTTTAGGCTGTGTAAGAAGCCAGAGAAGAAATCACTGGACTGACATCATTGGTTGTGATCATTTTGAGCTTACTTCATATTCCAGAATGATCATGTGTTGAAGGAAGTGCCTCTATAAGCAGTATTATGTTAGTGGGAATTGGAAAAAAAAAAAAAAAAAGGTAGAAGTTTCAATAGATTAATAGGACAATACAGAAAAATTCCGTGTGCAAATTTTATAAATCAACAGCCAAAGATTAGCCTGGATTATGAATAAGATGTACATTGAAAACATTATTTGAGAGACCAATCTTTAAAGACTAATTAAAGTCATCTTCAGAACAATAACATCATTCTCAAGTAAAATTTATCCATTATACATAAAAATTTGTTTGCAATTTTAGTTAATTCTCCCTGTTACTAAGTAAAGGTTATGTTTAACTGACTTTGGGCATAATAGTGGGATGAGTTCCACTGAGCCACACCCATGTGAAACTAATGAAAATTATTCAGACTGAAAACAAATAATACAAGATGATAATTCAAATCCAGATGAAAAATCATTTATATAGTGAATTATAGTTAATAGTTTTAAGCCGAATTCAGAAGAGGACATGGAACAAGGGATATCATAGCTGTTGTCAGATGGATCTTGGCTCAAGGCAAAGAGTACCAGAAAGATGTTTGTTTGTGTTTTATTGACTATGCAAAGGCATTTGATTGTGTGGATCATGACAAATTATGGATAACATTGAGAAGAATGGGAATTCCCGAGCACTTGATTGTACTCATGAGGAATCTGTACCTTGACCAGGAGGCTGTCGTTCAAACAAAACAAGGGGACACTACATGGTTTAAAATCAGGAAGGGAGTGCATCAGGGTTGTATCCTTTCTCCACACTTATTCAATCCATATGCTGAGCAAATAATCCGAGATGGACTATATGAAGAAAAATGTGGTATCAGGATTGGAGGAAGAATCATTAACAACCTGAAATATGCAGATGATACAACTTTGCTTGCTGAAAGTGAGGATGACCTAAGGCACCTACTGATGAAGGTTGAAGAATACAGTCTGCAGTATGGATTATGACTCACTATAAAGAAAACAAAAATCCTCACTACTGGACCGATGAGCAGCATCACAATAAATGGAGAGAAAATTGAGGTTGTCAAAGAATTCATGTTGCTTTGTTCTACAATCGATGCCAACAGAAGCAGCAGTTAGGACATTAGATGACGTGTAGCATTGGGAAAGTCAACTGTGAAGGAACTGTATCAAGTGCTGAGAAGCAAGGATATCTCCTTGAGGATTAAGGTGTGCCTGCCACAAGCCATGATATTTCCAATCGCCTCATATGCATGTGAGAGCTGGACAATGAATAAGGAAGACTGAAGAAAACCTGTTGCTTTTGAGTTGTGGTGTTGGTGAAGAATGCTGAAAGTACCATGGACTGTTAAAAGAACTAACAGATCTGTCCTTGAGGAAGCACAGCCAGAATGCTCCTTGGAAGCAAGAATGGCCAGATTCGTCTCACCTATTTTGGTCATGTTGTAAGAAGGGACCATCCCCTGGAGAAGGATGTCATGCTTGGTAGGGTGGAGGGTTGACAAAAGAGGGGGATGCCTTCAACAAGATGGATTGTCATGGTGGCTGCGATGATGGGCTCAACTATAGCAGGGATTGTGGGGCTGGCGTGGTATTGGGCAGTGTTTCGTTCTGCTGTGCATGGGGTCGCTATGAGTCGTAAATAACTGGACGGCACTTAACAACAACAGTAGTTAATTATATAATTATATGAAAAAAGCCAAACTCACTGCTGTTGAGTCGATTCAGACTCATAGCAATACCTCTACGATAAGACATTGCCCAGTCTTCCTTCTGAGGAGTGGCCAGGGGGTTTGGACCACCAGTCTTCTGGTTAACAGTCAGAATGCCTTAGGTGCTATGCCACCAGAACTCCCAATTATGTAATTATAAAAGTATAAATAAATATTGCCTTCATTCTTCCTATCACTAATTTTGAAGTCTAATAGTGTAAAAGTAGGTACATATAATGTTGGATGTGTAATATTATATTGAATATAATGGAATATAGATCATTCCGTAGAATGTTACTTAGAAATATAATAATGGTACAAAGGAAGTGAGTGGGAGCAAAGTTGTGCTGGCCTAACAAAATGTTTATGGATGATCAAGCAATGAGTATGATGATTTATTGTTGGGTTTATAACTTTATAAGGTGTAATATATGGAGGTTCCTGTAAGATGGTGGACTTGGCAGTAAGACTACACAGGCCCTCTTCAACAAAGGAAAGGGAAACCAATTAACACAGACACAGAAGATAATCCTGGACCCCTGAAGGAAAGGATATAGAAGTGGACTAAACCCCAACTAGCAGAAGAATTTGCATGAAAATACCAAAAAAGGAGACATATGGAGCTGAACAATCCTGATGGCACAGACAGCTTGGAGATTCCCAAGTGCTGGTAGGACCTAAGAATTAACCTAAAAATCAGCCCTGCTAGCCAGGGACTGCA
>NW_006921863.1:219823-242074 GCF_000298275.1 Orycteropus afer afer
AATATATATATATATATATATATATATATATATATACTTTGCTGGTTTTTGTGTTTCTCTAGAGAACCCAATCCAACACAGCCTCTAAATTCAATAGTGTATAATCAAGGTGGTCTTATTTTGCCTCCCTTGGATTTGTTTTAATTGCCTTCAGCTTCAACTTGAACTTACATGGGAGCACTTGATGGCCTGTTCCCTGGTCAGCTCCTGACCTTGTTTTTAACTGAAGATATTAAGCTTCTGCATCACCTCTTGCCACAGATGTAGTTGATCTGATTCCTGTGTACTCCATCTGGTGAAGTCCACTGTTCATGTTGTTGAAGAAATGTATTTGCAATGAGTAAATTGTTGGTCATACAAAATTTTATCATGAGATCTTCAGCTTTATTTCTGTAACCAAGACCTTATTTCCAACTACGAGAGATTCTTCTTTGTTTCTAACTTTTGCATTTCAATCTCAAGTGATCATCAATACACCTTGATTGCATTTTGGTCATTTTGAGACTGCGGAAGTTGGTAAAAATCTTCATCTTTGGCTTTGGCTGTTGGTGTGTAAATTTGAATAATAGTAGTATTAACTGGTTTCCTTGTATGTATATGGATATTATCCTATCACTTACAGCATTGTACTTCATGATAGTTCTTGAAATATTCTTTGTGACAATGAATGCCACACCATTCCTCTTCAATTTGTCATTCCTGTCATAGTAGATCATATGGTTGTCTCATTCAAAAATGGCAAAACCAGTCTATTTTTAGCTCACTAATGCCTAGGATATCGATCTCCATGCATTCCATTTCATTTTTGACAACTTCCAAGTTTCCTAGATTCATACTTTGTACACTCCATGTTCTGATTATTAATGGATGTTTGCAGCTGTTTCTTCCCATTTTAAGTTGTACCACATCAGCAAATGGAGGGCCCAAACTTTACTCCATCCACATCATCAAAGTTGCCTCTACTCTGCAGAGGCAGTGCTTTCCCACTCTTATTTTGACTCCCTTCTGACCTGAGAGGCTCATGTTCTGGTACTATATAGGACAATGTTTCAGGAGTATTCATAAAGTTTTCCAGTAATAAACCAGACAGTCTTTCACTGGTATTCCCTGGCCAATTCTTTGAGAGATGGATGGCACCTTCCTTCTTCTGTGTCTGTCTTAATCTGGAAGCTCTGCTGAAACCAGTCCACTATGGGTGACTCTGCTGTTGTTTGAAATACTAGTGGCATAGCCTCCAGCCTCACAGTAGCACACAAGCCACCACAGTACAAAAAACTGACAGATGAGTGGTGGTTAAAAGTATATGGGTATTTTTGAGGTAGATCTTTTTTATCTCAATTCCATATCTTAACATTTTGAAAATAGTGACACATCACTTTCTGAAGGGTTGTCTTTAAATTTATAATATCATAAGAGTCATGGAAAAGTAACATTTATCATGCAATGATCACTTAATTTCTAGGGAGGCTTTCTTAAGTACTATTCATTTTGGTTTTCCTAGAAGCCTGTTTGGTTAACTTCTCCATCCCAGTCATAGCTTTTGGCCTCTAAGTCTTTAAACAATGTGTTTCCTCAGATTTTAATCTTTTAACATCTTATTGCACATTTATATGAATTTAAAAATAGAAAATCAATTTCTTAGAAATTCACCAAATACAGGGAGAGTTTCATTTGAATATGGATGAAATATAAAGATAAATTTAATCAGGAAATATCAGAAGAACTTTGTATACCTCTAAAATCACTGTATGAAAGCTACACACAAAACAAGTCATATAAACCTCATTATATTAGGCTTTAGGATTTTCAATTGCATTATAAGTTTCTGATGTGGATACTGTTTTTACTATTATTTAATAGTTGTTTATAAATTATAAAATGCACTGGCAATACAGAAATTAAGGAGCTACAACTTTTAGCCAAAAAATTGACAGACCTATTGGGTGAACTATCACATCAGGAAAGTAGACAGTTCTTAGAACAATCACTCATAAGGGCAGAATTTGCCCAAGAATAAAGTTTAGAAGGCAAGAATGGATAGGAAAGAAGGACATGTGGCAATGGTATACACAGGGAGGTAGTGGAAAGAGTATTGTTATAATGTGAAGATTTCTGTCAATCACAAAATAATATATGTATGAATTGCTGAAAACACATTTCCTTTGCTAATTGTCATTGAAATCAAACTACAAAGTTACAAAAAAGAAATTAAGGTGCTAAAACACTATTTATTAAGATAATTAAATCCTAAAGGGCACTCTCGTGGTGTAGTACCTAAGGCATTTTGCTGCTAACCAGAAGGCTGGTGGTTCAAACCCACCAGCCACTTCTCAGAAAGAAGATTGGGCAACATACTTCCACAGAGATATTGCCTGGGAATCCCAAGGATGGGTTGCTATGAGTCAAGATTGATTCAACGGCACCAAGTTTGGTAGGCAAGAGATATGAATGCAAACACATGTACAATGGAATGGTTATTAAGAAATACTCCTTTGCTCACAAAGAGTGGATAGATGATGCAAACAATTAATTGCTCAACTATTGGTGATCTAAACCCATCCAGAGATGCCTCAAAGGAAATGCTTAGTGAGCTGCTTGTAAAAGGTCTTAGCCATAAAAATCTTGTGGAGAAATCCTACTTTGTATACATGGGGTCATCATGAGTCTGAATTTACTCAATGACAACTTTTACTTGTAATCTGTTCATGTTTCTTCCTTACCCTGCACCATTCTATTGCTCCTTTATTTATTTATTTATGTGGTTTGGAAGGGACCTGGATCTGTATAGAGAAGAGACCAGTTCAAATCATAAAGGGCTAACTCAAGTGGTACAAGAAATTTCTCTAAACTTTAAATTTCCCTTCCATAAAAATATTAATAGAAATATTCAACTGTAAACCTTGTCACAATGATTAAATACAAGAGTCCAATTTTAGTGTTTAACAGTATGGTATCTAAAAATCTTAATAGTACAGAATACCTGTGTTCTCTTCTCCAGTTTATATTTCTAATATATGTCTGCTATTATTTTTTTAATTACTGAAGAAGAGGAAAATAACTATATATTTTCAGCTTATGTGAGCAAGATAATTAATGTTGGCTAAATTTTTATAAGAGATGGGTATGTTTATTTAAACAGCAAGAATTTAAATTCTACAAACAATAAGCAGAGAAAAAAATGGCAGTGTTATAATATTGCCTTCAAAATGGCTTGTTGACATTGCCCCTTTAATAAACAAAGTGAAGCCCACAACCTTGAAAAGATTGACACAGGGATATTGCCTTTCTATGCAAATTTACATCATGAAAGAAAGTTTGGTATGGCTTTCCTACTGTGCAACAAATTTGTTAAGTGGAACAGATTGGCATTTTCCACAGACACAGGGCATGTAAATCAGCTTGCAAATTGAATGGGATTACAAATAGTTATTTGAAAATGACTCTGAGAGTGAAAATATGAAGTAATAGGTAGGGGAGTATGTGTTGTCTATACCTCAAGTAAAGGATACATGTTGTTGTTGTTGTTGTTATGTGCCATCGAGTCAGCCCTGACTCATAGCAACCCCTCCTTGGGTTTCCAAGGCAGTATAACTATGGAAGTAGATTGCCCAACCTTCCTTCTGAGGAGAGGCAGGTGGATTTGAACTGCCAGTCAAGTGCCTTAGACACTATGCTACCAGGGACCCCCCAAAAAAATCTGTACCTACAAAGGTTATGTACATTTGGTATAGATGGTCTTGCAGACCCTACCTGTTGACTTTGTGGGAGATGATGACTTAAATTATTTGATATTAAATGTTTTTGGATTGGAGAGTTATATTAAGGAATAATTTTAAACTACATTGAGCTGACCATTTTATCCAATAGTCTAAGCCAATTTTTCATTTTCAGTGACTTTCACTTGAGGTTGACTAGATAAAATAATTCCTAATTTCATCACGAAGAAAAAGGAATTTTCAGGCACTAGGTTTATCATCCTGCTAAAATGACATGCATTGATGGCAGAGTCAGGATAGCCTTTATGGTTAAAAGGCCAGGGTATTGGGCTACAGCTCTCAATACTTGAGGGTGCACCTTCTGATCTGACTTAGAAGAAGTCTGTCTCTAGGGAGACTGCATCTCTGATTTAATGGGTAGTAAAAGAGTAGAGATAGAGGAGCTGTTTTTTTGTTACTCTAGGAGAGTTAGTTCTGGTTTGTATTTAATTCATGAAATCTTTCAATTCAAATGATTCTTGGAGGTCACTGAATCAAACCCTGTTAAGTGCATGACACGCTGCAACAAAATTATCAGTAAGTAGTAATTTCATCCTGCTTGACTAACTTTGGTAATAAAAACTCACTAATTCATGAGGAAATTTGTTCAATAATTAGAGGTTTCTAGTTATTCAAAATCTCCTCTTTGTATATGGCCAGTCTGCTTTCACATAACTTTTACTCAGATATCAAACAGCCAGGCACAAACACACACTTACACACAGACTGTCAAAACATACAATTATTATATTCTTTGTAATGACATTTTAAAGAGATGAAATATTCTCAGAATTAGTAGAATGATCATCTCTTTTCCCAAAACAATAACAGCAACACAAAATATGTCCAGCAATTAGTTCTGTGCTTGGTTTCAGCATAAAATTCCCATAACCTCATTTTACAGGAAGAAAACTAAGGTATACCAAACTATTGCTAAGTAAACTAAACTAATGCAGAAACAAGAAGATGTCAGCGTAGCATACTCTTACCAATCCCTGATCAGCAGAAACCTAGAAACACCAAGGGAAACAGATACGAATATGACTCTGGTACTTCCAGCATCAAATGAAAGGATAGAAAATTAGATTTACTGCTGATTGGAAAGAAAGACAAAGTGAGGAGAGTGAATAAAAAGAGAGAAGAAGAGTGATCATTTTGAGACACAGAAGGCATCATACTTTGGTGAGAAGAAAACAACGTTATGTAATTCACACTGTGACAGAGACATAGTGAGGACAGATATGGAGGGAATCAATATTCTGCTACTACTGAAAGCAAGATGTATGACCCTGTGGCCTTCTCTGTCCAAGACACTCATGCACACAAGGCTCCTTTCACTTCTGTGGTCATGTGTTCCCACAGATTATGATATAACTTCATGCTGCCACTATTCCAGCTGACCATAACTGTACCCTCTCTCTTTTTCCTTTCCTTCTGTTTCCTTTTCTTCTTTCCAATTTTTCTTCCATTTGGTTTGTTTCTCCCTTTTCCTCTTCCTCTTCCTTCCCTTTTAGCAATCTTTCCTCTCATGCACCCACCTATTTTTTAAAATGTTTTTCTTCCTTTTTTTTTTTTTCCCTGTCCCCTCCAACTGGAGACATACATTTATTCTCCACTAATCAATATTTTCTATTATACCTCCCACCTCCCACCTCACCCAATAGGCAAGCACCACTATCTGCTCCTTCCCTTTTGAATCAATGGAAGACAATGGACACACCTGCTCATCCCACCCACAGTTCCTCTTCAAAACAAACAAAACCCTGAACCCACATTCTGGACAGTTATTTCTCCCATGCAGGAACAAGTGGGGAGTGTGCCAGTGCTGCCAAACTACTTACCAAAGAAGCACATGTGCCTTATTCACCTGGATATATCTCAACAAAGTAAAACAAAATCAAGCTGAAATAAACCAACACATAATCAAATGAAAATGTCAACTACAAAATGAGTCACAGAAAGAAAGACAACATCAATTCAAACAAAGGATAAGATAATGCAACAATAGTAATAATAAAGAACTAGAAAACCTCACCAAGGAAGAGCAGGTAATAGAACTATTGATAAGGAATTATATATATATATATCCTTTCAAGTGCTCAAGGAAACCACAAACAAAATTTGTGAAAAGAAATCCAGAAGATTAATAGTAAAACAATCGAGATAGATAGCACATTGGATGGACAAAAGAATAGAATTGAAGTGACTGAAGAATGGATTAGCCAACTAGAAGACAAATCCCTTGACACCAATTTATATGAAGAAAAATCACAGGGAAAAATGAAGAGAAATGGGAACAGCTTAAGATTTATGCTGGAAAATATCAAGAGAAATAATCTCTACATCATTGGAATCCCAGAACTGAAGGAGGGGTGTGGTACAGAATATTGCCAAAGATATGTTAGCAGAAATATTTTCTAATATCATGAAAAATAATCTGATAGCCATCTATGAATCTCAACAATCTCCATAGAGGATAGACTACAAAAGAAATTCAACCAAGTGACATCATAATCAAACTTTCCATGCTGTTGTTGTTGTTGTTAGGTGCTGTTGAGTCACCCCAGACATAGTGGCCTCATGCACAACAGAGTGAAACACTAACTTTGCCAGCCTCACTATCCTTGTTATACCTGAGCCCATCATTGCAGCCACTGTGTCAATCCATCTTGTTAAGGGCCTTCCCCTTTTTCATTGACCCCCCACTTTATCAAGCATGATATCCTTCTCCAGGGAATGGTTCCTTCTGACAACATGACCAAAGCAGGTGAGACAAAGTCTGGCCATTCCATAACTAAAGAAAAATAAAGAATTGTGAGAGCAGTTTGAGAAAAATGAAATGGTACCTGTAAAGGACAACCAGTAAAACTAAGCTCTGATTTCTTAGTAGAAATCATGCAGGGAAGAAGGCAATGGGATGACAAGTACAAAGCCTTGACAGAAAACAAACAAAACAAAATGCTAATGAAAATTATATATCCAACAAGACAGTCCCTCAAGTGCAAAGTTGAAATTAGGGCTTTTTCAGGTAAGCAGAAATTAATGGACTTTGTAGAAAACTACACTAACTTTACAATAAACGTTAAATGCAGTCCTTTGGTGATAAAGCCAACAACGGAAGAAAACATCCTAAGATAAAAGCACATGACAATGTCATCCAGAAACCAAACCAGAAAAAAAAAAAAAAAATTCTCAAAGAATTCTCAAAGATAAAATAAGTTTACAAGACTGAAAATAGAGAAAAAGAGGCATCAATCAGTAAACAATTACAACCAGAAAACAAAAAGAATGAATAAATCATATAATTACAGAATTTCCAAATGGAAAGGAAGTAAGGATGACAATAGTATAGAATACACTGTGCCAAACTTACCAAAAAAAGCAAACTCACTGCCATCGTGTTGGTCCCAATTCATAGCGACCCCTCCTTGGGTTTCCAAGGCAATTATCTCTATGGAAGTAGATTGCCCAGTCTTCGTTCCAAGTAGTGGCTGGTAAGCTTGAACTGCCAGCCTTCTGGCTACCAGTCAAATATTTTAGTCACTAAGCCACCTTAGGGAGATAAAAATTAACTACACTGTAACCATAAAGAAAATTAACATGCTTTCTAATGAAAAGAAGAAAATCACAAGGACTTGTTTTTGTTGTAAGGTTATGTGAGTAGGCTGTGACCCATAGCAACTATGCACAATAGATAGTAACACTGCCCAGTCCTTCATTATCCTCACAATAATTGCCATGCTTGAGCCTATTGTTTTGGCCACTGGATCAATTAATCTTATTAAGGGTCTTCCTCTGTTTTGCTGACCTTTTGCTTTACCAAGCAAGATATCCATCTCTCAGGCCTGGTCCTTTCTGACAATATGACCAAAGTATGTGAGACAAAGTCTGGATATTCTCCCCTCTAAGGATCATGCTGGCTATACCTCTTCCAAGACAGATGTGTTTATTCTTCTGGCAATCAATTGCATTTTCAATAGTCTTTTCCAACAACCAATTAAAAAAGATCAATTCTTCTGCAGTCTTCCTCATTCATTGTCCAGGTTTCACATACATATGAGGTGATAATATACCATGCCTTGGGTCAGGTGCACCTTAGTCTTCAAAGTGACATCTTTGCTCTTTACTACTTTAAAGAGGTTTTTTTTTTTTTTTTTCCCCTGCAGTATATTTGCCTACATTACTTGTTGTTGTTGTTGTTATGTGCCATCAAGTCAGACCCGACTCATAATCCCTCCTTGGGTTTCTGAGGTGGTATCACTATGGAAGTAGATTGTCCAACCCTTCTCCCGAGGAGTGGCTGGTGGGTTTGAACTGCCAGCCTTCTGGTTAGCAGTCAAGTGCCTTAGGCACTAGGCTACCAGAGCCTGCTTATTCCTTCTACTGGTACTGATTGCGGATTCAAGTGAAATGAAATCTCTGACAACTTCAATCTTTTCTCCTTTTACCATAATGCTGCTTATCAGTCTAGTTGTGAGAATTTTTATTCTTCTTATGTTGAGGTATAATCCATACTAAAGGCAGTAGTCTCTGATCTTTATCAGTAAGTGCTTCGAGTCATCTTCACTTTCAGTAAGCAAGTGTATTAAGTGAAAAGGAGTTGATAAAGATAAAATCAACAACAATAAAGAACATAAAAATAAAATCTGATAAAAAATGAACTCTACAGAGAAAAATATTTGGGAAAGGAAACCATCAACACCACCACCACAACAACAAAAAAGAATGCAACAAAAATTCATACCTATTGTTAATTGTAGGAGCTTTGGTGACATAATGTCTAAGGCATTTGACTGCTAACCAGAGGTAGGCGGTTCAAACCTACCAGCCACTCCTCAGGAGAAAGATTGAGCAATCTACTTCTGTAGAGACACCACCTCAGAAACCCAAGAAGGAGGGTCTATTTTTTTTAATCATTAATTGCACTGATAGATAACAACAACAATAACAACAATTGCACTGAGTATGTATCAATTAAATGCACTCAGTCTAGAAAAAGAGAGTGACAGAATGGATTCAACAATGTGTTGCCTACAAGAAACTCAATTTAGATTGCAAACATAAAAATAAATTAAAAAATCAAAGCATAGAAAATAATATATCAAGTTAATGGCAACCAAAAAAGAGCTAGAGTGACAACATTAATTTTTGTTAAAATATATTTCAAGGCAAAAACCAGCATAATGGGAAAGGAAGAACATTATATCATGATGAAAGTGTCAATCCAGCAAGAATATAACCATAATAAATATCTATGCACCCAATGAAAGAGCTCCAAAATACATAAAACAAACATTAAAATAATTGAAAAGAGAAAGAGATGATTCTAGAATAATAGTAGAAAATTTTAGCTACAATGGACAGAATAAGTAGAAAGAAACTCAACATGGATTGGGTAGATCTCAACAGCACATTAAACCAACTAGACCTCATAGACATATGAAGAACACTCCACTCAACAAAAATGCAATATACATTTTTTCTAGGGCAAAAGGGTCATTCTCCATAATATATTATATGTTAGGCCAAAAAGCAAACCTCAATAAATTTAAAAACATCAAAATACTACAAAGCATCTTTTTGGATCACAATACAATAAAAGTAGAAATCAATACTAGGGACACCTGGGGAATAAATAAAATTTAGAGGAAACTAAATAACACCCTGCTCAAAAATTGCTAGGTAACAGAAGACATAAAATGTGAAATATGTATTTATATATATACATATTTGTGTGTGTGTATATATATATACATACATGGTGGTTATGTTTGTGTGTCAGCTTGGCTGGGCTTGGTTGAGTAGCTGGGCAGCTGGTGGTAGTTATTCCCCTATTTCCCATGATGAGACTGGCAATCAACTCCATGGTGGAATCTACCACAAGTAGCTGAGTAGCTGCTTTGGGTATGTGGTCTGCTTCCTGTGTATAAGAAACAGCTTTGGGAATGGTCTCTAGCTGATTGCATGCTTGGACCCTGTGTGTAGCCGTGTGATTGTTCAGCAGCCTGCCATGCTCTGCCAACCTTGGGACTTATAATGGACTTGAATTAATGGCCTGCCATGTGGTTTGGTAAAATCGGGACTGTGCCTTTTTACTTGTTGATCTTGGGTTTGTCAGCTTCAGCAACCAGCAGCTGTCTGAATGAAGAAATGCCTCTAGCTTCAGTGGGCCAGGGGCAAGAGGCAGAACTGAAGCCCAACATCGAGGGTCTTTCCCACGGCCCCTAGAGCACTGCACTTTCAACTTAGACTTAAACTCTCCAAACTGTGAGAGAATAAACTCCTGCTTGTTCAAGCCATTCCATTTGTGGTACATTTTTTGTGGGAGAGGTACTAGGTAACCAGAACTACATATATATAGAAGGAAATGAGAATGAAACACAAGCACAATATACCAAAACCTTTGGGACACAGAGAAAGTAATACTGAAAGGACAATTTATAGCTATAAATTCACAAATCAAAAAAGAAGAAAGAACCAAACTCAATACCTTAACTCACCAACACTAATAATTAGAAAAGGAGCATCAAAAAAAGTCTACAGTCTCCAGAAGAAAGAAAATAATAAGGATTAGAGAAAAAAAAAGAAACAGAGAACAGAAAAACAATTGTTAAAAACAAAAAAGATTAGATGTTGGTTCTTCAAAAAGATTAACAAGATTGACAAAATATTGTGAATTTAACTAGATAAGAGAAGATGCAAATAACATGAACGAGAAATGAAATGGGCAACATCACAACAGAGCAAACTGAAATAAAAAGAACAGTAACAGAATACTATGAATAGCTGTACTATAACAAATTTGAAAACCTAGAAGAAATGGACAAAACTAGAAATACATGACCTACATAAACTAACAGACTGAGACAGCAGAAAATTTGAACAAGCCCATAACACAAGAAGAAATTGAACAGGTCATAAAAGAATTCCCCCAAAAACCACCAAAAAAACTACTGGCCCATATGGTTTCTCTGGAAATTACATCAAACATTCAGAGAAGAGCTAACAATAATTCTATTCAAACTATTTAGGAACATAGAAAAGGATGAAATACTCCCAAATTAGTTTTAGGAAGCAAGCATAATTTTGATACCAAAGCCAGAAAAAGACACCATTGAAAAAGCAAATTACAAGCCAATATTCTTCATGAGTATAGATGCAAAAATCTTCAACAAAATCCTAGCCAATAGAATCAAACAACATATCAAAAAAATAATACATACTAACAAAGTGGTATTCATATCAGTTATTCAAGGAAGGTTCAACCTTAGAAAAACAGTTAACATACTTAATTATGAAGGTCAAAGCTTTCAGTATGGATTGCACCTCAATATAAAGAAAACAAAAATCCTCCTAACTGGACCAGTAAGTAACATGACAAATGGAGAAAATATTGATGTTTTCAAGGAATTCATTTTACTTATATCCACAATCAATGTCTATGGAAGCAGCAGTCAAGAAATCAAATGATATATTGCATTGGGCAAATCTGCTGCAAAAGACCTCTTTAAAGTTTTAAAGAGCAAAGATGTTATTTAGAAGACTAAGGTGTACCTTACCCAAGCCATGGTATTTTCAGTAGCCTCATACACAAGTGGAGCAAACAAATCTGTCTTGAAAGAAGTAAAGACTGAATACTACTTAGAAGTTAGAATGGCGAGACTTGGTCTCACATTTGGTCATGTTGTCAGAAGTGATCAATCCATGGATAGCATGCTTGGTAAAGCAGAGGGTCAGTGAAAAGGGGGAAGACTTCAATGAAATTGATTGACATAGTGGCTGCAACAATGAGCTCAAATGTAGCAAGGATTGGGAAGTTAGCACAGGACTGTGCAGTATTTTCTTCTGTTGTACATAGAGAACAAACTTGATGGCACCCGACATCAACATTAAAAGTATGCACTCATTAGTACTTCACTATACAGTAGAGGGAGATCCTTTGTAAATCTCCACAGTTCATCTTCTCCTCTGGTACTCTGACCTCAGAAATCTCACTGTCTTGTTTCTTAGCTCTGTCTACTCATCTCATGGAGCCCACTGAGCTCCACATTGGCACCCTCCCTGTGCCATATCCTGGAAATCTTTGCCAGGCAAAAAGCTAATGCAATGGTATTACTCATCTTTTTTGTTCCATACCATTCATTGCCTGATGTCTATTGTTCAGAAAATTATTATTTACTGTTCATCCATTTCCTGGTTGTTTCAGGCAGTACATCAGGTGTCTTTGCTCAATCTTGGCTGGAAGAAGAAGGCAATCATTATGAAATGTTATTCACCCTTTTAGTTTCCACATTCCCTTAGCAACTTGGCACATTTTGCAGTAAGGAAAAACAAAGAAAATATTCTCATCTGAAACTCTTCACGTATATAGTATAAGGCAAATCTGAAAGTCCTTATTTATTTGTTTGTTTGTTTATTTATTTATTTAATGCAATCTAGCACTAATTAGTTAGATGCTGCCTCTAAACAAGTTATGTGTTCAGTTAATTCAGTTAACAATAAAAAAGACTCTAATCAAATTCTGTCCTGGGTTAGATATCTATATAGGACAATTGAAATCCTTGACTCTGATTGACTTAAATTACAAAGCAGTAATTCACTCAGGCCTTTACAGTCTTAATTGTGCTTATGGATGAAGACAATATAAGAGACTACTAAGCAAAATTTATAGAAAGACAACAGAAAGGAAAATAAGATAATAATATTTATTAATATGATTATAATAACTAACATTTTTGAGACTTTCACAGAATTTAGCAATTCTGTTTGTACATGTGTTAATTCATTTAATTTTTATAATAATGCTTTTGCTGTTCTAATTTTAAAATAAGGAAAGTACATCATAGTTAAATCTGTGGATATTTCACACATTACTTATCTATAAAATCAAATTTGGATGGATATAAAGAAAATATAATTAACAGCTATTTATAAACAAATTGGAGATAAATATTAAAAATATTTAAATAACAAACCAAAGAGGTATAGGATGAGCTAACAAGCTAATATAATAGGCAATGAAATTCTTAACATTCAGTAAAATAGATACATTTGGAAACTATCAATTTGGCCAAGTTTAAAGTCTTTCTTATCAGCACCATTCATGTTAAATAGAAAGTAAATGTAGTATTGAACAGTGAGTTGGACAGCTGGGCAGAAAGAAGATTGAGACAACAATTAGAAAAATCTTAATATGAATTATTAATGACTTGAAATGTGTTGATGCCACTGGGAATAGTAAAGAGGGCAATTATGAGAACATAATTAGTAAGACTTATTTTTCATTCATGAGCGAGATATTGTGGCTGGAAATTACAAGTGAAAGAGGAAAAGCAAACATGGCTCTGTTGTTTGGAATCTGTGGGTGATTCTTTAAATGTTGATGTTACTGATGGAATTAGGGTAGAGAAGGACAAGGATGGTATTATGAATTGGATTGTTTAACAAATAAATACATATTAGAATCCTAACCCTAACATCTGTGGATATAATTTTATTTGAATATAGAGCTTTATTCAATATTTTCAATAAAATGTAGAAACATTTTGAAACAATCATTTCGGCAAATTTTAAAGTTTTTGCTGTCACCATCAACCATGTTAACAGTAGAAAGTAAGTGAAGAATTTTCACAGAGAGTATTGAACAGGGAGTTGGGTCATACGCAGATAGGGTGGGTTTTAAATCTAATCAGTTTTGAGTTATAAAAACAGCAGATTAGATACTGAGGTGTATGCAGACACACACACACACACATACAAGAGTCAGGAGATAGATACCATGGTAGGATGATCTACAAGTCAAGGAAGCATGGAACACCTGGCCCTTCTGACAAGAAGGAAATTGACACAGCTGAGAATTTAAATCATACTTTTAGGCTCAAGAGTTGTGAGAAAATAAAGTTCTTTAAAGTCATCCAGTTGTGGTATTTTTGTTGCAACAACACCAGGAAACTAAGACAAACAGTAATAGTTATTTTTAGAAATGATCTATTTCTTTTATTCAGTAGTAGACTGATCATGTGAAAATATTAATGCAGGTTCCAAAGATATTTATTCTAAAATTTGAGAGAAATTTAGTCATTAACAGAAATGTTATTTAACATAATTAGTGACAGACTATCAAATGAGATACATATTGGATAACATGATTCCTCAAGAGGGTGGTGGGACAGTCTAGCATATACCTTTGTCATTAATTTTTTTTTTTTTGCTATAACATTAGCTTGTGGTTTTTAATAACTATAGTTTTACATATGTTTCAAGGAGACCAACACAATTTATTCTATATAGGATGATTGTACAGAAAAGCTAGTGTGTGATTTTTCCAAGGAGATAAAAACTTCCGCCTAAGTAGGTAGCAAAAGTCCAAAAAACTTCCATGGATGTGTAGGAAGAGACATTATCATTCAGAAGAGAAACAAAAATAATAGGGAAAGAATTAAAAAGATAAAGAAAGCAGGAAAGCAGGTTTACAGATGTTGCTAGCAATTCAGTGTCCAGTGAAAGCTAGCCAAAATGGAAACAAGATGACTGCTAATCCCTTCCCAGTTTGTGGGGATACTTATACCTGAGTTTGAGGAATTTGAGATGGGAGCTACATGACTGGAAATGACAAGCTACATGACTAGCTTCAGAGTTGGTGGCATCAGGTTCCAATTGGGAGGGGTCCCCTGGGTAGTGCCCTACAACCACCACCTGTATAAAATGATAAAATGCTGCCGTGAGCTGCCATTAGCAAGCTTTATGGCTTAAAACTATTCTGAAGACAGGTTAATACATTACAGGGAAGGTGGTTAATACACGAGGAGGGGAGGAGGGGAATATGTGACAAGAGGAGATAGGAAAATGGCTTGTAGTTCTTACAAGTGTGGCTAAACAAGATGGAGTGTGAGAGGCATTTTGGTGGGTTGCAGTTACTGACCATACACTCCACCCCCCAACACCCCAAAATAGTCCTTACTATCTGTGTGCCCCCTCTTTTGCTATATCCCTTGGACCCAGGTGTTGGAGCATTGCAACCATAATCTACAAATACTATATAATATACAATATCTAAACAGCAAGATCAGTAGAAATTCTAATACTCTATGTAAAAGGTATCTCCACGTGAACAGTAAAGAATTTATCCAAGAAGAAATGGGGTCTACTCTTAATTGCTGGATAGCAGAAATGTGGGTTTGACTATGTTGCAAAGCTTGATCAATAGCATGGTTATTAATGGGTATGTAAAAATGACAATCAGTATGCATGTGAGAGCTGGACAATGAATAAGGAAGAGTGAAGAAGAGTTGATGCTTTTGAGTTGTGGTGCTGGCGAAGAATGCTAAAAGTACCATGGACTGCTAAAAGAACTAACAGATCTGTCCTGGAGAAAGTGCAGCCAGAATGGTCCTTGGAAGCAACAATGGCCAGACTTCGTCTCACCTATTTTGGTCATGTTGTAAGAAGGGACCATTTCCTGGAGAAGGATGTCATGCTTGGTAGGGTGGAGGGTAGACGAAAGAGGGGAAGGCCTTCAACAAGATGGATTGACACAGTGGCTGCGATGATGGGCTCAAGTATAGCAGGGATTGTGGGGCTGGTGCTGGATCAGGCTGTGTTTCGTTCTGCTGTGCATGGGGTCGCTATGAGTCAGAAATGACTCGATGGCACTTAAAAACAACAACAACATGGATCAAAGAGCAGGCTCTCCACTGTGTGGCAGTTAGACTATCAAAAGCCATTCTATTTTGCAAAACTACTTTTCTCATCTGGGTGGTATCTGTGGATAATATGCAAATGGCTTGAGGTGTTTCCTTTAGGGCAGCAGCAGTATGCTTAGCAAGTGCTTGTACATGCTACTATCTGTTTATAATGGTGGTGCTAGAAATGAAAAGCTCTGGAAGATAAAACCACCAGCTGGCATGGCACTGTCACTGGTGTCAATGACAAAAGGTATCCCAATTGAAAGGGGATGTGGGCAGGGTTGGATGTATTACACTAAGGATGTAGAGATGCCCCCAGATGCATTGCCCTGTCCAATTTTAAGGTAAATAGGACCAGCCATAATTACCAGTGGCCCATAGCCATCCCCATGGAGAGGGAAATGCCTCAATTTTACCATTATTTCTTTCTCTTAACCACATGGTGTTATTAATTTTAGTAACATTTTTGCAGAGATGTGGTGAAAACCATCCCATATATTTTCTATGGTTAACTAGTGACTTTTACACACATCAGGGAGAGACAGAGTTTACTTGTAGAGAAACAGCATGAGACCATCCTTAACCATCCCAAACAGCACATCCTGTAGGACTAGAAACATTAACTTGTTCTCTAACTAATGAAGAGATCTTATTACAGGTAAAGCTCCAGGAAGTAAAAGACACATTGCAAATTACATTAAAATGGAGGAAGAATTGCTTAGGAATGAAGATGTCTCTCCAGTCCTTTAGACAGCTCCATTGAGTTTCATTTGCAGGCAGTAACTTCAACGGCAATCTGCCACTAGATGAGATGGACAGTTTCCCACAAAACCAGCAGCGGGAATAGTTAGTTGCACACTTCAGGAATAGTTAGTTGCACACTTCAGCCATAGTAAGAGCCCAGCTTGGCAAACAGATTGCTAGAGACACTTAAGGCTGATAAGATAAAGTCTTTAAAGGAACAGTCAAAGGTAAATCTTGATGGTCTAACAGAGCACAAGCAGAGTTAGAGGTAGAAATTAATATTACCCCTGGGCAAAATGTTTGCCTTGGCTTGCAATATCATACCTTTTCTCTTACTGGGCTTTCTATTTTGGGGATGCCAGTATAATTTAAAGGAGCTGTGGTAGCATAGTGCCTAAGGCATTTGACTGCTAACCAGAAGGCTGGCAGTTCAAACCCACCAGCCACTCCTCAGAAGGAACACTGGACAATATACTTCCATAGAGATACTGCCTCAGAAACCCAAGGAGGGGTTGCTATGGGTCTGAACTCGATGGCAGTGAGGTTTTTTTCTTTTTTTTTTGTTGTTGTTGTTGTTGTTTTTAAATAATCTAAAGGAGGTAATGTGAATGCCCATATGCTCATGAAATAAGTCCCACTTTTTAATAGTGGGCCTGGATTAGTAATAGTAAGGATGCTGGGGGGTTGAGGGTGTAGCCAGGGGGCCATAGCAATGGGACATCTAGCTCAGAACCCCAAGGGGAAGAATTCCCAAACCACCAAAGGCCTACTTGCCAGCTCCAAAGGAGTTTAATCACATGTTCTGTGCTTAGATCTTGTGCCAAAGGCAAAGGATTATTTTCATGACCTACTGCAGGAAGAAGGGCATTATCTTCAGTGGATTTCAGCTGGATCTCCATAGTATGCTGAAATCTTTGTAGTAACATCTGATAGGCACTGGGATATTCCTGTAGTTGGCATTTGTTGATTTGCCTGAGTGCTTCTGGGAGGCATCTTGTCCATATTATAATGAGTGAGTCTCTTTCCTTGGTATTTGCCTCAGTAGGCCATTCATTCTTTCAGTAAGGCTGGCCGCAGTGCGAATATAGAAGGTGAAAGTGCCAGATGATATCTTGGGCATCTGCCCACTCCTGCACTTCATGTTTGGTGAAATGCCAGCCTTGATCACTGTTGATGTTCTTTGGGATGCCATAGCAGCCACAGAGCTAAGTGAGTCCCTGAATCATAGAACACTGCATGGCATATTTGCATGGGTATGCTTGTAGTAAGCCAGTTAGAGTATTGGCACAGGTTAGAGCAAAAAGGCAGTTATCCTATGTAGGAAGGGGCCCAACATAGTCTATTTGCTACCTTTGTACTGGGGCTTGCCTGTGGGCTATGCAGCCTATCTCCTAAGGCACTGGCTTATTCCTTTCTAGGGAACAATGGTGACACTGATCGCAAGCTTCCTTAATTTGGGCCATAGATATGGGGATTCCCATCCCTTTTGTGATGACCATAAAGTTCTTCATCCTTCATGGACAGCTTTCCTGTGTAACCATTGTGCTTCAGCATTGGGTAATCGATTTGTTAGGGCATGCAGCCAGGCTAGTTCACCAACTTGAGCGTTGCCAGGGGGAGTGAGCGGGCTATGGGCAGATATATGATAGATGATGATGTCTGCCCCTAATGTCCAGGTCCAAATGTTTGTCCACAGCTCTTTTCCTCAAAGGGTCCCCCTAGCTATGCACCAGTTTTTCTCATACATATCTGGCAGCCACAGAGTGAGCCCTTTAAATACTGCCCAGCTATTGGTGCATAAAATTATAGAATATTTATTTGTGGATAAGCACCATCCAGGCTGCTTTTAATTCTGCCCACTGGATACTTTGGCCCTGCCCTTGATCTTTCCAAATTGTTTTGGTGCTAAGCTGTATAGCTGTTGCAGCTCAATGGGCTGGGTCACCCCAAGCCAAGCCATCTGTGTGCCAGGCATTATTGGGTATGGACCCATTTATTTCCATGATATGACTGGCTTTTTAGCAGGGGAGGGAATTCAGCTATTTTCATTGTAATTTCACTTACATAGGTTACCAGTCCTAAAATCTGATGCAGCTCTGGGCTTAAGCAGCTGGCAGACAAGGTACATCACTGTTGTGCTGCTGTACCTGAGCCCAGTGCTGTAGCCACTGTGTCAATCCATCTTGTAGAGAAGTTTACCCTTTCTTGTTGACTCTCCACTTTACTAAACATGACATCCTTCTCCAGTGAATGGTCCCTTCTGACAACATGATTAAAGTAGGTGAGACAAAGTCTGGCCTTTCTGGCTTCCAAGTAGAATTCCAGCTGTACCTCGTCCATGACAGATTTGTTAGTCCTTTTAGCAGTCCATGGTACTTCCAGCATTTGTCACCAACACCACAAAACAAAAGAATTCACTCTTCTTCTTAATAAAGTTTTCCTTATTCATTTTCCAGCTCTCACATGCATATGAGGTTTGAAAATATTGTGGCTTTGGTTAGGTGTATTTTAGTCTTCAAGGAGATCTCTTTTCTCACACGCAAAAGAGGTGATTGAAAATAACATGGTTTATGTCAGGTGCACCTTAGACTTCAAGGAGATATCTTTGCTCTTCAGCACTTGAAAGAGGTTCTTTGCAACAGATTTTCCCAGTGCAATATGCCTTCGATATCTTGACTGCTGCTTCCATTGACATTGATTGTAGAACCAAGTAATATGAAATCTTTGACAACTTCAATCTATTCTCCTTTCAGAGTGATGCTGCTTATTGGTCTAGTTGTAAGGATATTTGTTTTCATTATATTGAAGTGTGATCCATACAGCAGACTGAAGTCGTTAATCTTCATCAGTAAGTGCTTCAAGTAATCCTCACTTTCAGCAAACAAAATTGTGTCACGTGCATATCTCAGGTTGTTAAAGAGCCTTCATCCAATCCTGATGCCACATTCTTCTTCAAATAGTTCAGTTTCTTGGATTATTTGCTCAGCATACAGATTGAATAAGTATGGTGAAAGGATAAAACCCTGACATATTCCTTCATAATTTTAAACCATGCAGCATTCCCTTAAGGAGCTCTGGTGGTGCAATGTCTAAGGTATTTGACTGCTAAGCAGAAGGTTGGTGGTTCAAAATCACCAGCCATTTCATGAAAGGAAGACTGGGCAATCTATTTCCATAAAG
This sequence comes from Orycteropus afer afer, assembly GCF_000298275.1. Lineage (NCBI taxonomy): Eukaryota > Metazoa > Chordata > Mammalia > Tubulidentata > Orycteropodidae > Orycteropus > Orycteropus afer. The sequence goes on from NW_006921863.1 coordinate 239,187, forward strand.
ATTTGGGAGCTCTGTTGGCATAGTTCCTAAGGCATTTGACTGCTAACCAGAAGGCTGGCGGTCCAAACCCAACAACCACTCCTCAGAAGGAAGACTGAGCAATCTACCTCCATAGTCATACCACCTTGGAAACACAATGATGGGTCCTTTTGCATCAAATCCGACTCAACGGCAGTGGGTAATATTCCCTTGTTGTGTTTGAACGACAGCCTCCTGCTCTATGTACAGGTTCCTTATGAGAACAATTAAATGTTCTGGAATTCCCATTCTTCACAATGTCATCCATATTTTTTTATGATGCACACAATCAAATCCCTTAGCATAGTCAATAAAGCACAAATAAACATCTTTCTGGTATTCTTTGCTTTGAGCCAAGACCCATCTGACATCAGCAACAATATCCCTTGCTCCATGTCCCCTCCTGAATTCAGCTTGCATTTCTGGAAGTTCTGTTTTAATATACTGCTGCATCCATTTTGAATTATCTTCACTAAGATTTAACTTGCAGGTGATATCAACAATATTGTTTGATATTTTCCACATTCTGTGGAATCATCTTTCTTTGGAATGGGTACAAATATGGATCTCTTCCAATCAATTGGTCAGGTAGCTGTCTTCCAAATCTCTTGACGTAACTGAGTGAGTGTCTCCAAAAGGGCGTCTGTTTGTTGAAATATGTCAGTGGGTTTTCTGATAATTCCTGGAGCCTTGTTTTTCACCAATTCCTTCAGTGCAGCTTAGATTTCTTCATTCAGTACCATTGGTTCTTGATCATAAGCCTCCTGAAATAGATGATCATCTATCAATTCTTTTTGGTATAGTGATTCTGTGTATTCAGTCCATCTTCTTTTGGTATTTCCTGCATCATTCAACATATTGCTCATGGAATCTTTCAATATTGCAATTTGAGGCTTAAATTTTTTCCTCAGTCTTTTTAGCTTGAGAAATGCCAAACATTCTCTTCCTTTTTTTTTTTTTCTTTTTAACTCCAGGTCTTTGCACATTTCATTATAATAATTGACTTTGTCTTCTTGAGCTCCTCTTTGAAATCTGTTCACCTCTTTCATCCTGTTGATTCTTCCATTTGCTTTAGCTACTCTCTATTCAATGGCAAGTTCAGAGTCTGTTCTAACATCCATTTGGTCTTTTCTTCCCTTCCTGTCTTTCTAATGATCTTTTGCTTTCTTCATGGATGATGTTCTTGATGTCATCCTTCAATTCCTCTGATTTTCGGTCTTTGATGTCCATTGTATCAAATCTTTTCTTTAGATGGTCTCTAAATTCAGGAGAGGTATAATCAAGGTCATATTTTGGCTCTCATGGACTTATTTTCATTGTCTTCATCTTCAGCTTGAACTTGCATATGAGAAGTTGATGATGTGTTCCACAATCAACTCCTTGCCTTGTTTTGGCTGAAGACATTGAGTTTCTCCATCACCCTTTGTCACAGATGTAGCCAATCTTGTTCCTCCATCATGTATCATCATGTATGCACTCCATCATGTATGGCCATCAATTTTTTTGTTGAAAAAAAGGTATTTGCAATGAATGAGTCATTGGTCTTGCAAAATTCTATCATGTGATCTCCAGGATTATTTCTATCACCAAGGTCATATTTTCTAACTACCAGTGACACTTCTGTTTCCAACTTTTGCATTCCAGTAACCAGTGATGATTAATACATCTTGATGGCATGTTCAGTCGATTTCAGACTACAGAAGTGTTAAAAAAAATTTCAATTTCCCCATCTTTGGCTTTGGTGGTTGGTGCATAAATTTGAATAATAATACTATTAACTACTCTTCCTCTTGTTGTTGTTGTTGTTATGTGCTGTCGAGTTGGACTCAACTCATAGCAACCCCTCCTTGGGTTTCTGAGGCAGTATCACTATGGAAGTAGATTGCCCCATCTTCCTTCTGAGGAATGGCTGGTGGGTTTGAACCATCAGCCTTCTGGTTAGCAGTCAAGTGCCTTAGGTACTACACTACCAGAGCTCTTTGGTCTTCCTCTTAGGTGTTTGTTATTCTATCACTGACAGCATTGTACTTGAGGATAGGTCTTGATCCATTCTTTGTGATGATGAATGCCAGACCATTCTTCTTCAATTTGTCATTCCTGGCACAGTAGATCATAAAGTTGTCTGTTTCAAAATGGCCAAAACCAGTCCATTTCAGTTCGCTGATGAATCTTTATGTGTTCCATTTCATTCTTGACAACTTCCAATTTTCCTAGATTCATACTTCATACATTCCTGTTTCAATTATTAATGGATGTTTGCAGCTGTTTCTTCTCATCTTGAGCCATGCCATTTCTACACAGGGGGGTCCTCGAAATTTTACTCTATCCACATCAATAGGGTTGGCTCTACTCTGAGGAGTCAGCCCTTCTCTCGTCCTATTTTAAGTCTCTTCCAATCTAAGGGGCTCATCTTCCAGCACTATATCACACAATGATTTCCAGAAATTCAGGCTAGATTCAGAAGAGGATGGGGAACAATGGAAATTATTCCTAATATACGGTGAATCTTGGCTGAAAGTAAAATATAACCAATTTCCCTCAGTGTTAGGAAACTACTAGATCTAAATTGAACACTGATCCTGTCTTATCTAAAAAATATTGAAAGCAATGTCTGATAGGATGAAACTATTACTAAGCAACATAACTCTCAGGACAAACATCCCGAACCATATTGTTTTAGTTGTGTACTACTGAGTTGATGTCAACTCATAGTTACTCCATATGACAAAGTAGACCTATACCACAGGGTTTTCCTTTTAACTTTTTATTGTGATTTAGGTGAAAGTTTACAGAGGAAATTGGTTTTCCATTTAACAGCTTAGACACATCTTGTTTCATGACATTCATTGCAATTACAACCATCTAACAGC
>NW_006921863.1:245279-264940 GCF_000298275.1 Orycteropus afer afer
GGAGGGTCGATGAAAGAGGGGGAGGCCTTCAATGAAATGGATTGACACGGTGGCTGCAATGATGGGCTCAAATATGGCAGGGATTGTGGCATTGACGCGGGATCGGGCAGTGTTTTGTTCTGCTGTTCACGGGGTTGCTATGAGTCGGAAATGACTCGACGGCACTTAACAACAACAACAACAACAGCATTACACTTCTCACTTCTTCCCTGTGGGTACCATTTTCCTTTGATTTTCCTTTGTCCTTCTTTCCTATCCATTCCTGTCTTCTGAGCTTTATCCTTGGACAAATGCTAAAGAATTTACACTTCCCTGATGTTATTGTTGACCTTATAGACCTTTCTATCATTTGAAAGTTGAATCATAGCGATGAGTTAATTTGAAAAGTTACTAAAGGCCATAGTATCTTGGGTTCCACCAGCCCTTATCCGACCAATAAGATTTTTTATATTATTTTGAGATTTGATGTACATTTTTCTCCCATTTAATTCAAGGATTCCTACTGTGATATCATAAGATTTTTTTTTTTTTTTGGTCTGTAATTTTTAGGGGAAAAATATAACCTGGTCTTTTTCCATGAAATCACTAGGTGGATTCATACCATCAACTTTGTTGTTGTATTTGTTGTTAGGTACTATAGAGTCAGTTTTGACTGACAGTGACACTGAGTACAAAACAACAAAACATTGCCCAGTAGTATCCCTTTACCGTAATGGTTCCTGTATTAGAGCCCATTATTACAGCCACTGGGTCATCCCATCTTGTTGAAGGTCTTCTTTTTCATTGATTTTCACTTTATCAGGCTTGATGTCTTTCTCCAGAAACCTGTCCCTCCTAATAACATATCCAGTGTATGTGAGAAAAAGTCTCACCATCCTCACTTCGAAGGAGCATACTTGTTATACTTCTTCCAAGATAGATTTGTTTATTCTTCTGGTGGTCCATGGTGCATTAAATATTCCTTGCCAACACCATAATTCAAAGGAATCAATTCTTCTTTAGTCCTCCAGCTTTCATATGCATATGAAGTGATTGAATGGCCTAGGTCACCTGAACCTTAATCCTGAAAGAGACCGCTTTAATTTTTATACTTTAAAGTTGCAGTAGATTTGTCCAGTGCAAATACATCCCTTGATTTCTTGATTGTTGCTTTGATCGACATCGATTGTGGATACAAGTAAAATGAAACCTTTGACAATTTCAATCTCTTTCCATTTATCATGATGTTGTGTATTAGTCCATTTGTAGGATTTTTGTTTTCTTTATATTGAGGTGTAATACATACTGAAGGCTGTAGTCTTTGATCTTCATCTGTAAGTGATTCAACCCTTTTCACTTTCATTGAGCAAAGTTATGTCATCTGCAAATGGTAGGTTGTTAATGAATCTTCCTCCAATCCTGATGCCACATTCTTCATCATATAGTCCATTTTCTCATATTATTTTCTCAGTATATATACTGAATAAGTATGGTGAAAAGTTTCAATTCTGATACACACAGTTCTTGATTTTAACCACATGGTATTGCCTTCTTCTGTTCTAATATCTGCCTTTCCAGCCATGTATAGATTCTGCATAAAACACATTTAAGTGTTTTGGAATTCCTATTATTCATAATATTATCTATTATTTGTTATGATAAACATGTTGAAATCCCTTTGAATATTCAATAGAACTCAAGTAAATATCTTTCTGGCATTCTCTACTTTCACCCAAGATACATCTGACTGCAGAAATGATATTGCTCATCCCACATTCTCTTTTGAATCTGGCTTGTATTTCTGATAAACTGTTAACTGTTGAGGCACTACTGAAACTATTTATGATTTTGCTTCAGCAAAACTTTACTTATATGTGATATTGATGACATGGTTCCATAATTTCCTCATTCTTCTGGATCATCTTTCTTTGGAATGGGAACAAATATTGATCTCTTTGAGATGGTTAACCAGGTAGCTGTCTCCCAAATTTCTTGGCATACATGAGTATTTCTAGTGTTACACCTGTTTGTTGAAATATCTCAGTTAGTGTTCTGCGAGTTCTTGAAGTCCTGTTTCATGCCAATGACTTTAGTTAGTATGGATTTCTTCCTTCAATATCATTGGTTCTTGCTTATATGTTACATCCTGAAATGGTTGAACATAAACCAATTCTTTTCGGTATACTAACTCTATGTATTCTTTCCATCTTCTTTTGTTGCTTTCTCCATCATTCAGTATCTTGCCTACAGAAACCTTCAACACTTCAACTCAAGGTTGAAATTTTTTCTTTAGTTATTTCATCTTAAGAAATGATAAGCATTTTGTGCCCATTTAGTTTTCTATCTCCAGGTCTTTTCACGTATCATTATAATGCTTTACTTTGTCTTCTCAAGTAGCTCTTTGAAATCTTCATTCAACTCTTTAATCTCATCTTTTTTTCCTTTCACTTTAGCTATTCTGTATTCAAGAGCAAGTTTAGACTCTTCCTGGCATCTACTTTGGTCTTTTCTTTCTTTTCTGTCTTTTTAATGACATTTTACTCTCCTCTTATGATGTCCTTGATGTCATCCCACAACTCATTTCATCTTCATTAATTAGTGTTCAATTTGTCAAACCTATTCTTTAGATGCTCTCCAATTTCAGTTGGAATATGCTTGTTAGTACTCTGGCTTTTGTGGCTATGTTTTCATTTCTTCACCTTCAGCTTGAACTTGCATATGAAAAATTGAAGGTCTGCACTGCAGTTGGCTGCTGGCCTTGTTCTTCATCATCTCTTTCTACACATGTAGTTGATTTGATTTCTGTAAAACCTATCTGTTCAGGTTCATGTGTATAGTCGCTGTTTATGTTATTGAAAAAAATTATTTTCAATGAATTGCTTGTTGGTCTTCCAAAATTCTGTCATGCAATGGTGTAGTGCCTAAGACATTTGACTGCTAACCAGAAGGCTGGTGGTTCAAATACATCAGCCACTCCTTGAAAGGAATTTTGGACAATCTATTTCCATAGTGACACTGCCGTGGAAACCCAAGGAAGGGTTGCTATGAGTTGGATCTGACACAATGTCAGTAGGTTTGGGTTGGTTTGGTTTTTTAATCACTAATACAATGTTCTCTAATCATTGATCCTTCTTCTTTGTTGTCAGTTTTCACATTCCAATCACCAGTAATTTTCATTGCATCATGATTGCATATTTAATCAATTTAGATTACAGAAGATGGTAAATTTGTTTAATTTATTCATCATTTGCATTAGTAGTTTATGGGAAAATGTGAATACTAATCATATTAACTGGTTTTCATTGTGAGTGTATGTGTATTATCCTATCACTAAGAATAGATCTTGAAATGTTCCTTTTGATGATGATGAATGTGGTGCCATCCTCATCAGTTTGTCATTCACAACATGTTGTTGTTGTTGTTGTTACGTGCCATCAAGTTGGACCCTACTCACAGTGACCCCTCCTGGGGTTTCTGAGGCAGTATCACTACGGAAGTAGATTGTCACATCTTCCTTCCAAGGAGTGGCTGGTGGGTTTGAACTTCCAGCCTTCTGGTTAGCAGTCAAGTTCCTCAGGCACTATTCCCAACATAGTAGACTTTATTATTGTTTAATTCAAAATTGATAATACCAATCCATTTCAACACACCAGTGCCTAGGATGTTGATTTTTATGTTTTCCATTTAATTTTTAATGACTCACAATTTTCATGGGTCAATACTTCTCACATTCCATTTTACAATTATTAGTGGATATTTCTTCTCTTATTGACTCATGCTACATCAGTAAACAAGGATCCTGAAGAATTTTCTCCATCCTCAGCATTAAGGTCATCTCTTCCCCAGTCATACTTTGAGGATCTTCCAACCTGAGACACTCATCTTCTGGCACTATATGATACAATGTTCCACTGCCATTCAAAAAGTTTTCAGGAACAAGTCATCTGTAGAAGTAGATCAGCAAGTCTTTCTTCCTATTCTGTCTTGGTCTGGAAACTTTTTTTGGTTAACAGTATTTAATCATTGTGACACCAAATATCCTTTAAATATTTATAACCAATGTCATAGAGTAGATCCAACTGAATAACATCATACTTGGCAGAGTAGTACTTCCCTATAGCCTTTCCAGGACTCTAAATCTTTAGGGAGGTAGACTGCCTCATCTTTTTCCTGTGGAGCTGCTGTTGGATTCAAACCACAGATCTTTTGGTTTCTAGAAAAATACTTTAGCCAATACACAACCAGAGCTCCTTGGAATATTTATGCTGTTGGTAGGTGCTATCAAGTTGGCTATGATGCATAGGGACCCTATGTACAACAGAACAAAACACTCTCCAATGCTGTGTCATCTCACAATACTAGCTATGCTGGAGCTCATCGTTTCAGTCACTGTCAATCCATCTTACTAAGGATCTTCCCCTTTTGCACTGACCCTCTACCAAGCATGATATTCTTCTTCAGGGAATGGCCCCCTCTGACAACGTGACCAAAGTAGATGAGACTGAATCTGGGCATTCTCAATCCTAAGGAGAATGCCAGCTGTGCTTCTTCCAGGACAGATTTGTCCATTTTTCTGCCACTCCATGATATTTTCAGTATTCCTCCCCAACATCACAGATCAGAGGCATCAACTCTTCTTTGTCGTTCCTTATTCATTTTCCAGCTTTCACATGCATATGAGGCATTTGAAAATATTTTGGTTTGAGTAAAGTGCACTTTAGTCTTCAAAGTGATATCTTTGCTCCTCAATACTTTAAAGAGGTCTTTTGCAGAACATTTGCCCAGTGCAATACAACATCTGATTTCTTGACTGCTGCTTCTGTGGGAGTTGATTGTGGACTCAAGCAATATGAAATGCCTCATAATTTATTTCTTTTCTCCATTCATCATTATGTTGCTTATTGTTCCAGTTGTGAGAATTTCTGTTTTCTTTATGTTGAGGCATAATCCATACTGTAGTCTTTGATGTTCATCATAAAATGTTTCAAGTCATCTTCACTTACAGCAAGCAAGGTGTGTCATCTGCATATCACAGGTTTCTCATGAGTCTTCCTTCTATCCTGATGACACTTTCTTCTTCATGTAGTCTTGTTGTTGTTGTTGCTATGTGCCGTCGAGTCAGACCTGACTCATAGCGACCCCTCCTTGGATTTCCAAGGCAGTATCACTACGGAAGTAGATTGCTCCATTTTCCTTCCAAGGAGTGGCTGGTGGGTTTGAACCACCAGCCTTCTGGTTAGCAGTCAAGTGTCTTAGGCACTATGATACCAGAGCTCCCTCATGTAGTCTAACTTCTCAGATTATTTGCTCAGCATAAAGATTGAATAAGTCTGGTTAAAGATACAACCCTGATGCACACACTTCCGGATATTTAAACCATACAGTGTCCCCTTCCTCTGTTGAACAACTGCCTCTTCATCTATGTAGAGTTTCCCCATGAGCAAAATTAAGTATTCTGGAATTCCCATTCTTAATAATGTGATCCATAATTTATTATGCCCCACATAGTCAAAGGCATTTGCATTGTCAATAAAACACAGGTAAACATCTTTTGGTTATTCTTTGCTTTCAGCCAAGATTTACCTGTTACTGGCAATGATTTTCATTGATCCCCATCCTCTTCTGAATCTGGCATTAATTTCTGGAAGTTCCCTGTCTATATATTTCTGCATCAGTTTTTGAATTTTACCTGACTATGATATCTATGTTATTGTTTGATAATTTCCACATTCTGTTGGATGGATCACCTTTCTTTGGAATGGGCACAATTATCAATCTCTTCTAGTGGGTAGGCCAGGTAGCTATCTTCCAAATTTCTTGGTATAAATGAGTAAGCACCTTCCATGCTGAATCCATTTGTTGAAACACCTCAATAGGTATTTTGTCAACTCCTGAAAACTTGGTTTTTGCCAATTCCCTCAGTCCTGCTTGGATGACTTTCTTCAATATTATTGTTTGTGACCATATGCTGTCTTTTGAAATGGTTGGATGTCAACTAATTATTTTTGGTACATTTTCTCTGTGTATTCCTTCCATCTTTTTTTGATGCTTCATCATTCAATATTTTGGCCACAGAATGCTTCAATATTACATTTGAGACTTGAATTATTTCTTCAGTTTATACAGCTGAAGAAGTGCTAAGTATTTTCTTCCCCTTTGTTTTTCTAACTCCAGGTCTTTGCACATTTCATTATAATGTTTCATTTTCTCTTCTCAAGATTGTCTTTTAAATCTGCTGACCTTTTTTTATTCCATCATTTCTTCCATTCCCTTTAGGCACTCTACAATCAAGAACAGGTTTGAGAGTTTCCTCTGGCATCCATTTTGGTCTTTTCTTCCTTTCTTGCCTTTTTAATGATGTCTTCCTTTTTTTAAGTATGATATTTTTGATGTCATCACATAGCTTATCTTATCTTTACATATTAGTGTTAAATGTGTCAAATCTATTCTTCAGATGGTCTCTAAAGTCAGATATAATCTAAATTATATTTGGCTCTTGTGGACTTGTTTTAAGTTTCTACAGCTTCAATTGAAACTTGCATAGGAGCAATTGAGGGCTTGTCCAAAGTCAGCTCCTGCCCTTCTTTTGACTGATGATGTTGAACTTCACCATTGAGTTTTTCCACATATGTAGTCGATTTGATTCCTGTGTATTCCATCTGGTGAGGTCCACATGTACAGTTGTCATTTTTGTTGTTGAAAAATTATGTGCAATGAACTAGTCATTGGCCTTGCAAAATTCTGTCATATGATCTCCAGAATCTTTTCTATCACCAAAGCCATACTTTCCAATTATTAATGCTTCTCCTTTGTTTCCAGTTTTTGCATTCTAATCCCCACATTTTCAATACATCCTGATTACATATTTGGTCAATCTCAGAATTTAGAAATTGGTAAACATCTTCAATTTCTTCATTTTTTATTTAGTGATTGGTGCATAAATTTGAATTACAGTAGTGTTAACTGGTCTTTCTTGCAGTGACACACTGTCTGATATATTACTGGAAACTTTATGAATAATGTATATTATCTTATCACTGACAGCATTGTATTCAGGATAGATCTTGAAATGTTCTTTTGACAACGAATGTGACTCCATTCCCCTTCAATATGTAATTCTTGGCATAGCATACCATAAGATTGCCTGATACCAGTCCATTTAAAATCATTAATGACTAAGATCCACAATTCATCTGTCCATTTGACATACTGTGGTGGCTTGTGTGTTGCTGTGAAGCTAGAGGTTATGCCACCAGTACTTCACAGCAGGGTCACCCATGGTGAACAAATTTCAGTGGAGCTTCCAGACTAAAACAGATTTGGAAGAAGGAAGGGGCCATCCACTTCTCAAAGAATTGGCCATTGAAAACCTTATGAATAGCAGTGAAACACTTATATATTACTAGAAACTTTATGAATTACCCTGAAACATTATCCAAAATAGTGCCAAAAGATATTCCCCTCAGGTCAGACGGCAAAAAATATATATATATATATGACTGGGGAAGAGCTGCCTCTGCAGAGTAGAACCAACTTTAATGATGTGCATGGAGTAAAGCTTTTGGGACCTCCATTTGCTGGTGTAGCATGACTTAAAATGGGAAGTTGTTGCTGTTGTTGTTATGTGCCGTCGAGTTGGACCTGACTCATAGCAACCCCTCCTTGGGTTTCCAAGGCAGTATCACTATGAAAGTAGATTGCCTCATCTTACTTCCGAGGAGTGGCTGGTGGGTTTGAACTGCCAGCCTTCTGGTTAGCAGTCAAGTGCCTTAGGCACTACGCTACCAGGTGACTGTGGCACACACCATTAACTGGTCATATGCAAGTTCAAGTTGAAGCTACCAGGTAGCATAGTGCCTAAAGCACTTGACTGCTAACCAGAAGGCTGGCAGTTCAAACCCACTAGCTACTCCTCAGAAGGAAGGTTGAGCAATCTAGTTCCATAGTGATACTACCTTGGAAACCCAAGGAGGAGTTGCTATGAGTCAGGTCTGACTCAATGGTACATAACAACAAAATGGGAAGAAACAGCTGCAAACATCCTTTAATAATCAGAACATGGAATGTACTAAGTATGAATCTAGGGAACTTGGAAGTTGTCAAAAATGAAATGGAACACATAGAGATCAATATCCTAGCCATTAGTGAGCTGAAATAGACTAATTTGGGCCATTTTGTATCAGACAAGCATATGGTCCACTGTGTCAGGAATGACAAATTGAAGAGGAATGGCATGGCATTCATTGTCACAAAGAATGTTTCAAGGTCTATACAGAAGTACAATGCTGTCAGTGATTGGATAATGTGTATAGATGCCTACAAGGAAGACCAGTTAATACTACTATGATTCAAATTTATGCACCAACCACCAAAACCAAAGAGGAGATTTTTACCAACTTCTAAAATCTGAATTTGACAAAACATGCAATCAAGATGTGTTGATTTTCACTGGTGATTGAATTGCAAAAGTTGGAAACAAGGAAGAATCACTGGTGTTTGAATAATAAGGCCCTGGTGATAGAAAGCTGGATACAAAGTGTGAAACAATTTTGCAAGACCAATGACTTACTCATTGCAAATACATTTTTCAACAACACAAATGATGGCTATATATGTGGACTTCACCAGATGAAGTACACAGGAATCAGATTGACTACATGTGTGGAAAGAGGTGGTGTAGATGCTCAATAAATTCAGCCAAACCAAGACCAGGAATTGACTGTGGCACAGACCATTAACTGTTCATATGCAAGTTCAAGTTGAAGCTAAAGGCAATTAAAAGAAGTTCATGAGAGCCAATATATGACCTTGATTATACCCCTCCTGAATTTAGAGACCATCTAAAGAACAGATTTGATGTATTGAACTCCAAGAACTGAAAACTAGAGGAATTATGGGATGGCATCAAGAACATCTACCTTGAAGAAAGCAAAAGGTCATTAAAAACTTAGAAAAGGAAGAGAAGACAAAAAGGATGTTGGAAGAGACTCTAAAACTTGCCCTTGAGTGGAGAGTAGTTAAAGCAATTGGAAGAAATAAGATGAAAGAACTGAAAAAAATATTTAAGAGGAGTTCAAGAAGACAAAGTCAATTATTATAGTGAAATGTACAAAAACCTGGAGTTAGAAAACCAAAAGGGAAGAACACACTCAGCATTTCTCAAGCTGAAAGAAATGAAGAAAAAAATTAAGCCTCAAGTTGCAGTATTGAAATATTCTATGGGAAAAATATTGAATGATGCAGGAAACATCAAAAGAGGATGGGAATGAAAACAGAGTCACTGTACCAAAAAAAAAAATTGTCATTGTTCATTGATTTTAGGAGGTGACATATGGTCAAGAACCAATGATATTTAAAGAAGAAGATGAAATTACACTGAAGGAATTGGCAAAGAACAAGGCTCCAGGAATTGATGGAATACCCATTGAGATATTTCAACAAATGAATGCCATGCTGGAGGCATACACTTTTCTGTGCCAAGAAATTTGGAAGACAGTTACCTGGCCTACCAGCATTACAAAGAGAGTTAATCGCACAGGATGTGGAAATTATTCAGCAATATCATGAATTTCACATCCAAGGAAAATCTTGCTGAAGGTAATTCAAAATTATTGCAGCAGTATATTGGCAGAGACCTTCCAGAACAGCAAGCTGGATTCAGAAGAGGATGTGGAACAAGTGATATTATTGCTGATGTCAGATGACTCTTGGATAAAACAAAAGAATCCCAGAAAAATGTTTACTTCTGTTTTACTCACTATGTCAAAGCATTTTATTGTGTGAACCATAGCAAATAATGGATAATATTGAGAAAAATTGGAATTTCCAAGCACTTGAATGTGCTCATGCAGAACCTGTACATAGACCAGGAGGCTGTCATTTGAACAGAATAAGGGGATACTGCATAGTTTAAATCAAGAAGGGAGTTTTTCAGGGTGTGTCCTTTCACTATACTTATTCAATCTGTATGCTGAGCAAATAATCTGAGAAGATGGACTATATGAAGAAGAATATGGCATCAAGATTGGAGGAAGATTCATTAAAAACCTATGATATGCAGATGGCACAATTTTGCTTGCTGAAAGTGAGAATGACCTGAAGCACTTACTGATGAAGATTGAACATTTCAGTCTTCAGTACAGATTTCATCTCAACATAAAGAAAATGAAAGTCCTCACAAATGGACAAATAAACAGCATCACAAAAAATGGAGAAAAGATTGAAGTTGTTAAAGATTTCATATTACTTGGTTCCACAATCAGCATCAATGGATACATCAGTCAAGATATCAGATGACATTGCACTGAGCAAATCTGTTCCAAAAGACCTCTTTAAAGTGCTGAAGAGCAAAGATGTCACTTTGAAGACTAAAGCAAGCCTAACCCGAGCCATGGTATTTTGCCTCATATGCATGTGAGAGCTGGACAATGAACGATAAAGAACAAAGATGAGTTCACACTTTTGAGTTGTGGTATTGGTGAAGAATATCGAAAGTACAATGCACTGCCAAAAGAACAATCAAATCTGTCCTTGAAGAAGTGCATCTGGAATGGTCCTTGGAAGCAAGAATGGCCAGAGTTCATATCACCTATTTCATTCATGTTGTCAGAAGAAACCATTCCCTGGAGAAGGATATCATTCTTGATAAAGTGGAGGGCCAACAAAGAAAAGGAAGACCTTCAAAGAGATGGATTGACACAGTGGCTGTAATGATGGCTTCAGGTATAGCAGGTCTGATAGTTCAGTTTGTGTGTCAACGTGGCTGGGCCTGGTTGACTGGCTGGGCAGCTGGATGTAGTATTCCCCATGATGAGACTGGTAATCAACTCCATGGTGTAATCTACTGTGAGCAGCTGAGTAGCTGCCTTTGGGAATGTGGTCTGCTTCCTGTATATAAGCAGAAGCCTTGGGCAATGGTCTCAGCTAATGGCATGCTTGGATCCTGTATGTAGCTATGTCGTAGTTCAGCAGCCTGACATGCTCTGCCTACCTGGGGACTTACAATGGACTTAAATTAATGGCCTGCCATGTGGTTTGGTAACATCAGGACTGTGCCATTTTATTTGTCAACCTTGAGCGTGTAAACCTCATCACCCAGTAGCTACCTGAGTGAAGAAAAGCCTCTAGCTCGATGGGCTGGGAGAAAGAGGCAGAGCTGAAACCCAAGGTCAAGGGGCTTTCACACAGACCCTAGAGCCTGGCAGTTTGAACTTGGACTTAAAGCCTCCAAATTGAGAGATTAATTTCCTGTTTGTAAAGGCCATCCCATTTGTGGTATATTCTTGTCAGAGCACGATAGGTAACGAGAACAGCAGGAATTGTGAGGCTGGCCCAGGCCTGGATAGTGTTTTGTTCTGTTGCACATGGAGCCATTATGAATCAGAGCTCACTTAATGGCACATAACTATAACAAGAAGTCTGGAACTGTGTTTTTATAATCTATCTAAAAATAGAGTATGTTTTGAGAGAAAAGTTGGAATAATTTTATTCTGTATATGTCATAGTCTATTTTTATCACTGAACTAGGATTTAATATTGTGTTTTATGGTTTGTATTTGTCATAACTCCTTTTCAATATATTGACACTCAACATAAAAAAGATTTTAATATGATTAATTTTGACCCTTACAGAGGAATAGCTACATTGTTCATTTTATTATGTTCAACACTATGTCAAATCACTGCCTTTAACTAAGAGATTGGCTTGTTTCAAGTTTCTTTTAGTAAAACTTATCATTGATAATATCTAAAAATATGATAGATATCAAGGAGAATAAATGGTGAAAAGACCAAAACAGATGTCAGAAGAGACTCTGAAAATTGCCTTTGAGTGAAGAGTAGCTATAACAAATGGAAGAAATGACAAGATAAAATAGTTGAACAGAAGATTTCAAAACCATGTCAAGAAGATAAAGTAAATTATTATAATGAAAAGTGCCAAGACTGGAAGTTAGAAAACCAAAGGGGAGGAACACTCTCAGCATTTCTCAAGCAGAAAGAACTGAAGAAAAAATTTAGTCCTTGATTTGTAATATTGAAAGATTTTATGGGCAATATATTAAATGATGCAGGAAACATCCAAAGAAGATGGAAGGAGTACACAGAGTCACTGTACCAAAGAGAACTGATAGATGACTATTCATTTCAGGAGATGGCATGTGATCAAGGACCAATGGTATGGAAGGAAGAAGTCAAAATTGCACTGAAGGAAATGGCAAAAACAAGGCTCCAAGAATTGACAGAATATCCCTTGAGATGTTTCAACAGATAGATGTCACGTTGGAAGCACTCACTTGGGTATGCCAAGAAATTTGGAAGACAGCTACCTGGCCAACTGACAGGAAAAAATCCATAATTGTACCCATTACAAAGGAAAGTGATCCCACAAAATGTGGAAATTATTGAACAATATCATTAATATCACACACAAGTAAAATCTTACTGAAGATAATTCAAAAACCGTTGCAGCAGTATATTGACAGAGAACTTCCAGAAATGCAAGCTGGATTCAGAAGAAGATGTGGAATGAAGGATATCATTGCTAATGTCAATTGGATCTTGATTGAAAGCAAAGAATACCAGAAAGATGTTTACTTGTGTTTTATTGACTATGCAAAAGCATTTGATTGTGTGGACCGTAACAAATTATGGATAACATTGAGAAGAATGGGAATTCCATAACATTTGATTGTACTCATGAGGAACCTGAACATAGACCAGAACAAAGTGATACTGCATGGTTTAAAATCAGGAAGGGAGTGCATCAGGGTTATATCCTTTCAGTGTACTTATTCAATCCGTATCCTGAGCTAATAATCTGAGAAACTGGACTGTATAAATAAGTACATGGCCTCAAGATTAGAGTAAGACCCATTAACAACCTGCATTACACATACGACACTACTTTGCTTGCTGAAAATGAGAAAGACTTGAAGCAGTTACTGACGAAGATTGAAGACTACAGTCTGCAGTAGGGATTACACCTTAAAATAAAGAAAACAAATATCCTCACAACTGGACCAATATGCAACATCACAATAAAAGGAGAAAAGATTGGAGTGGTCAAAGACTTCATATTACTTGGTTCTACTATCAACACCAATGGAAGCAGCAGTCTAGATATGAGATGACGTATGGCATTGGGCAAAAAAGCTGCAAAAGACCTCTTTCAAGTGCTGAAGAGCAAAAATATCTCCTTGAAGACTAAGGTGTGCCTGACACAAGCCATGATATTTTCAATCACTTCATATGCATGTGAGAGCTAGACAATGAATAAGGAAGGCCAAGGAAGAGTTGATGCTTTTGAGTTGTGGTGCTGGCAAAGAATGGTAAAAATACCGCGGGCTGCTAAAAGTACTAACAAATCTCTCCTGGAAAAAGTGCAACTGGAATACTCTTTGGAAGCGAGAATGACCAGACTACCTCTCACCTACTTTGGTCATATTGTGAGAAGGAAGCATTTCCTGAAGAAGGATATCATGCTTGGTAAAGTGGAGGGTCAACAAAAAACAGGAAGACCCTCTGCAAGATGGATTGACACAGTGACTACAACAATGAGCTCAGATATAGGAAAGATCATGGAGCTGGCACAGGACTGGGCAGTGTTTCATTCTGCTGTACATAGGGTCACTATGAGTCAGAGATGACTCGATGGCACCTAACAACAATAACAACAACAAATGATGAAAAGTCACTCAATTGATGTTCTATTTAAGTAGACTAGCGGAGGTCAAAATTAAGGGAACATTTACAGTACTCTTGCAGTAGTAATACTTCCACTTATGCCCTCTTTATGTAGTTGTTCTAATGTGGTTTGTCTTGCAAGCCACATTTGTGAGTCCATCGGGAGTACCAAACCAAACCAAACTCACTGCCATCAAGTAATTTCTGACTCATAGTAACATACATTGGATTTTCAAAACTGTAAATCTTTATGAAGAAGATTGCCTCAACTTTCTTCTGCAGAGTTGCTGGTGGCTTTGAACCACTAACGTTTTGGGTAGTGACCAAAATTCTTAACCATTACACCACCAAGGAGCTCCTTTTTTGGGAAGTACAGTGGGTTATTTCATATGAATTTCACTGTTGTACTGAATTATAGCAATTCCCTTTATCTCCTTCTCTGCATAGTGCAATCTCCATCTCTTACTCTAAGTGTTTCTTCATCCTAAAGTATAACTCTTCTGGGTAGGATATCTTTAGGATGATTCAACTCTGGTATTCTTATAAGGCATCCACCTATACCATGGGAAAATCTAAAAGTGATAGGGCTGACCACTCTATTTTTTCTAGCTTCTTTGTTTTCTCTGCAATTAAGGACTACACCAGGCAGCTTCAAATTTCTAGAATTGTATAGGCCAAAAGAAAACATCACTCTGTATTTATTCATTTCCCACCTAAATTTCAGGATTTTTCCATTCACAGTGGGAGCTGAGAGTTTTGTGTGTTTGTATTTCAGAAAACACATAGCTCTCGGCCAATCTTCACTGACTGGCACTGCAATCCTGCTCATTGGTTCTTTTAGAGTATTCCCTAAACCCCTATTGTGGATCAACATTGTTTCCCTGAAACATAGCACTAACTACTAGATCTATAAAGCACTGTTCCTAAACATCCTCTACTTCAGTGAACTGTCTTTGCAGGGTCTTTATGTAAACTAGTTAGGTTTTTGGAGATAAGACTAACATACACTATTGGTGACATCTTAGTAAACCTTAGAAGGAATCTATGGCACTGCCTTGATTCTCTCTTTTAGACTAATGGGATATTTATGTACTATTTTCCTTATTTTGGGATCTTTAAGGAAATCATTAGAAAACAGAAAAAATCTATTTTGGAAGCCTGCTTCAAATGCTTTTCATTCCTATTTTGAATTACATAGGGTTTTCTTTTACCCACTGTACCCTTAATTTTTCAAAACCATATAAGAAAATTTTTAAAAAGTATATTCTTTTACTCATTTAAAATATTCATAATTGTAAATACACATACACACAGACAAATGTTTGACATAACACTACATTGCTAATAAGGTAAAATTACTGGAATTACAAAAGTAGCAGAGTATGACTTGGTTTTAAATGAAGGAAACACTAGGGAAATACTAAGGACAATGACAGAAAATGGTAGGATTTTAACCTCTAAGCATGAATACTAGCCAACCTTGAGATAATGAATATAATGTTAGATTCTGGAAACCACTTAAGTGTGTAATAGGATCTTACAGTATATTGAAAACATGACCACATTATTTTGTGGCTTCTCTATACTGCCTCAGAAACCCAGGGAGGGGTCTCTATGAGTTGGATACAACTCTATGGCATTGGATGGGTCTATTAAGGGGTGGTCTGTATATACTCACCCTTTAAAGCTAGGCATGACTTGTGACTTATTTTGACAAATAAGATATAGCAGAAGTGAAGCTATATGTGAGTTGTGGAATATAGGACTTAAAAGTTTTGCAGCTTTTGCTCTTGCCTGCTCAAAGTGCTGTCCTGAGACCTCCATGTAAAGAAGTCAGTCTAGCTTTCAGGAGAATGAGAGGTCATGTAGAGAACTGAGTTGTCCCCCAAAAGATAGTATGAACTACAACATATAGATGAAACCTTTATGTATCTTCTAGCACAAGCTCATCCTCCAGCAAAAGGCAGTAACATGACTGAACCCAGGCAAAATCAGCAAACTAAATGCCCCATCAATTAATAGAATCTTGAGAAAAAAATAATTCATTGATGTTCAAGTCAGTGAATATTAGAGTAGTCTGTCATCCAAAAATCTCACGTACTAGCTGTCATATAACAATTGATAACAGAAAAAAAAATTCCAACTTACCTTAGTCACCTAATGTAAGTTCATAGATATGCATCCCATTAGGTAACTGAAAACATATTGTTTGTTCTATGATTTAGGAGACCTACATTCAAGTAACTAAGTAGTTATTGGTTTTGGGGGAGTCAATTAACCTCTGTGGACCAAATTTTTTATCAGCTCATAATTCTGGATGCAATCCATAAATGAAGCTTATTTTATTTATTTATTTTTATGTTTTTTTTTTTTTCATCTTTCTCACCTAGAATGCCTGAATCTCTCTCCCAATGACAAAGAAGGATGCTTCAGGACAACCAGCAGTAAACTTTTTTGGGCCTGGTATTCCTCAAGTGTCTGAACTTTCACAGCTCTGTTCATCACTAACCTTGATGAGGTACCTGGTTTTGGGGAAGGATATTTAACACACATTTCTTTCACTTAAACAAAGCATAAAAATGCACATCAGATTATGTTTTAGGGAGTTTCTCTACATTAAGACACTAACCCAATACAACAGAAAATCAAAAATAGCTAATGTACACTTACAATATATGGTAGTTCAGAAGGTGAGTACTTCGAGGTCTGAGGAAACCATAGCTTATTTATCCTGTTACTACTATAAAGAGAACAGAGATTCCTCAAAATTTTGACTTTCAATTCTGAGGAAGACAGCCTTCCTAATATCTGTCTGTATCTTAAGATACTTCATTTGATAATCCATGATACTTGTTCCAGTCAGCTTACATTTTGTTGGCCCCAACTTGTAATAACCCCATTCATAATTGAACAAAATGCTACCTGGTCTTATGTCATCCCCATTACTGGTCACAATTTAAACATTGTGATTGCAGTGTTTTCATTAAATGATTTTCTGAGGTACAACTCTTTCTAGTCTAATTTAGTCTGGAATCTCCA
This sequence comes from Orycteropus afer afer, assembly GCF_000298275.1. Classification (NCBI taxonomy): domain Eukaryota; kingdom Metazoa; phylum Chordata; class Mammalia; order Tubulidentata; family Orycteropodidae; genus Orycteropus; species Orycteropus afer. The sequence goes on from NW_006921863.1 coordinate 261,981, forward strand.
CTGAAACCTGTAACATCATAGCAACACACTAGCCTCCACTGACAGATATATGGTAGCTATGTGCATGAGTCTTGCCCAGAAATCAAACCTTGGTCTCGCGTATGTTGTTGCCAGGTGCCGTAGAGGAAATTCTGATTCATGCTGTGATAGAGTATAACTGACCCCAAAGGGTTTTCTTAGCTGTAATCTTTAGGGGAGAAGATCACCAGGTTTTTTCTTCAGTGGAGCTGCTGGGTGGGTTCCAACAGCAATACCCGTGGTTACCAGATGAGCTCTTAACCATTATACCACCAGGGCTCCTTAAGATTCTCACATGGAAGGCTAGAATTCTACCATTGAACCACCAGTGTCCCTCATTCCATCACACTACATTTGTCAAATATGAGTACCTACTAACTTATAAATACTATTCCTATCTATGAAGTTAACTATCTAGCAGGGAGGCAGATATACAACACAAATAAACTACAATATTACGCAAATGTTATACTAGGTGGACAAAGTGCTATATATGCACAGAGAAGGGATCGATGAGCTTTGGAACATTAAGGAAAATTTTTCAGAAAATGTGCTATTAAGATTTGTCTTAAGAAATGATTATGACCTTGGTAAATGGAGAAAGAGGATATATAGTACCCAGCCTAGTAGTCCATGCTTTTGGAAAGATTAATCAGGTTAAGTGTATTTGACATAAAATTAAGTCAGATGTGTGGATTCTATTATGGTTTCCACTGTCAAACTAAATATATATTCAAATAAGATAGATTTCTAGCTTAAATCCTATTAAAATGTCTTGACCTTAGACTTATAGTAAATCCTGTGGACATTAGATAACATCAAAATCTATTAAAATGCTACACTGAACATTCAAGGTATAATATAGCATTAATGTATTTTAATACTGTCCTTTTAAAGAGATAAAAGTATCTATATCTTTGTATCATGGAGGATGGCTCTTTATAGCTAGGCATGAATTTTCTAACTATAAGCTGTGAAAGTAGATTGTTAAGTAATATATTTTTATTACATGAGACTAAAAATAGCAAGATTAATTTTAATTTTACTAACTACCTCATTATCACATAATTATCTAAGTGTTTTGGTAGAACCAAGAAAAAATAAACAAACATTTTCAAATGGTACAAGTTTCTATCCAAAGAAATAGTTTGGTTATAGGAACTCTGAATATGTTTATAAAGTATTTTTGGCCATACAATATTCATTTATACTTTAAAAATACTCAACTTGACCAAAAATGATTTATGTCAGATTTTAATTAAAATTTTCCATTATCAAATTCTCTAAAAATTCTTAAACTGTCTTCTCTTCATCACTAGGAATCAGTGAGTTGTAAATTACATAGTAATACTGTTATAAGTATTCAGCTTCTCAACCTTATATTGTCATGCTCCATTAAGAACTTCAGAGAGTTCATTGGATTTTCTAAAATTAAGTTTTCAGAACACTTTTAAACTAGTCAACCTATCCCTCAAGCAGATCAGTCAAATTATTCATACAAGTCAAAAATTGATCTTCTGTGTTAGAGAGGGTAAATACCTAAGATATCTTTGCCATACTTTGATCTGAAACTATTTTTAAATTCAAAAAAGATTAGGCTTCTTTTCTCCCAATTATAGGACTTGCAGGCTGGATTCTGACTTCTTTGCCCACTTGGACTTTTTTTGCTTTTTTTCTAAACTTCATTCTTTTGTCCTCAAATACACACCACACGATTCATATTTTCCTATTAACTTTATTTTAGCCTTCTTTTATCTTGCACAGAATTTACAATATATTTTAAATACATTTATTTCTCAGAGTATATAAATGTACAGAATCATATATTAAAACACAAATTTTACTTTAAAAAAACACTGTCAAGTCGGACCCAACTCACAGTGACCCCTGCTTGGGTTTCTGAGGCAGTATCACTATGGAACTAGATTGCTCAACCTTCCTTCAGAGAGTGGCTGGTGAGTTTGAACAGCCAGCCTTCTGGTTAGCAGTCAAATGTCTTAGGCACTATGCTAAAAATTTTAACTAATTTTTATATTGGAAAGGATCCTGTGTTAAATGTCAACACAATCTAAACCATCCATTTTATATAGAAGTTTATCTTTGTTAACATTGAAATTATTCTAAAACAAAGAAAAAACTGAAATGCTCTATTAAGCTGAGGATTTGGATCCAGATTAATGCTAAATTAACTTTCTTTGTCTCTTTATACACACACATGCAAACAAATAAACAAAACAAACCCACTGTCATCGAGTTATTTTCATCTCGTATCAACCTTAAAGGAAAGAGTAGAACTGCCCCACAGGGTTATCAAGGCTATAAATCTTTACAGAAGCAAACTGCCTCATCTTTTTTCTGCCTTATCTTTCTCTTGCAGAGCAGCTGTTGTTGTTGTTGTTATTTGCCATCGAGTTGGCCCGACTCATAGCGACCCCTCCTTGGGTTTCTGAGGCAGCATCACTACTGAAGTAGGAATGCCCAAACTTCCTTCCGAGGAGAGGCTGGTGGGTTTGAACCGCCAGCCTTCTGGTTAGCAATCAAGTGCCTTAGGCACTATGCTACCAGAGCAGCTGGTGAATTCAAATCGCTGATCTTTTGGATACCAGCTGAATGCTTTAACCACTGCACTACCAGATTTCCTTCACATGCCCCAAACCAAACCAAACTGACTGCTAGCACGTCAATTCCAACTCACTGAGACCTTCATTGGATTTTCAAGTATGTAAATCTTTGTGGAAGCAGACCGGATCATTTTTCTTCTACAAAGTGTCTAGTGGCTTCAAATCATTGACCTTTTGCTTAGCAGCCAAATGCCTTAAACATTAAACCACCAGATCTTCTCTCACATGTGCACACTCACCCATCTATAGATTACACATACGTATATACATATATATGGTATAGTTTTGTGCATATGCATATGTTGTTGCTAACTAACTAAC